>NC_052343.1:29002181-29072181 GCF_016432855.1 Salvelinus namaycush
GTCAGAGAGGAGGAGGAGGAGGGAGGGAATGAACCAGGAAGAAAGAGAGAGCGAGAGAGAAGGCAGCCTCCGGTTGACAGTACATGGAGGTCTGCAGGAGCTCCAGGACCAGGAAGCATCCTATCTGCTGCGCCTGGTGTGTGTTCCGCCTGCTGCTATCACAAGGGGTAAGTCTGAAGGGTGCTCACACACTCTGTCACACACTCTGTCACACACTCTGTCACACACTCTATCACATACTCTGTCTACATTTGTCTGTTCATTGTCCTGCTTCCCTCAGCTGCCGTAACTACCCAGCCTCATACATACATACACTGTGGTTCATTGCTGAGCTTGACTCACTCACAACACCTAACATGTCTTGTTTTAAACAAGGTAACAGATTCACCTGGATCATTTCAAATGGACAGACCTGAGAAGAGACTGTAAAACAGGCACTCCTTTTGACTAGCATGGCATCACCTGAGGGTCAAAGTTGGACCTTCGTCTTCTTAAGTTCTTCAGTCTCTTCCTTCCTGTTTCTTTGTTTCCACAGCTCGGTAGAACACAGAACACCTCTTTCTTTTTTGGAAAGATAAGAAGGAGCGTCGCTAAGAACGAAACACGGCACTCTGATAGAGAGAGGCGCGTTTGCTGCATGTAATCAATTTCATACAGTGTCTGACATGTTGTCATGGAATCCTTAGGCAAAATCCCCTGGAGACAAAGAGTTGCTTGAAGAGCCCAGAGCAAAGAGCAAAGAGGGACGTCTGTGTGTTTCATTTACATCGTCTAATGGGATCAATGCTGAGAGACACACAGTCGCTGGTACACAATCAGCCTTTCACATCACACCAGCCTCCACACAGACACCTCACTCTGAAAATATCCTCCCATTTAGCTGCCCTGCCCAAAACCACTAGGTCATTTTTCTCCGAGGCATGCAGGCACAGCCCCATGTATGATGGGCCAGTGGGTTTTATTTTCTCCAGCGAAGACCAGGTAGAGAGAGAGAGGATACAGTGTTGTGGAGGGATTGGTTGGTTGGTTAACCCTGTAGATTCAGGAGCCAGAGCGTGCTGCATTAGATGGAGTGGGAGGACATTTCGGTAGCGGGAGGACGAGTCACCCCTAACGTGTCCCTATTAGAGGCGCTCTTGTGTCTGTGTGGCTCAATTGATAGAGAATGGCACTTGCAATGCCAGGATCGTGGGTTCGATTCCTACTGGAGCCATACAAAAATGTATGCACGACATGCATGACTGTAATCCACTTTGGATAACAGCATCAGCCATATTGGACTGGTGTGACCGGTCCTGGCCAGTGTGACTATGGCAGCCATGTTACAGAGTTGATGGGCCTTGACAGCTGACTGCTGGTGACTCCAGTGATAGACAGTCATGGTGGAGAGGAGATGTGGTGGAGAGGGGATGTGATGGAGAGGGGATGTGATGGAGAGGGGATGTGGTGGAAAGGGGATGTAGTGGAGAGGGGATGTGATGGAGAGGGGATGTGATGGAGAGGGGATGTGGTGGAGAGGGGATGTAGTGGAGAGGGGATGTGGTGGAAAGGGGATGTGATGGAGAGGGGATGTGGTGGAGAGGGAATGTGGTGGAGAGGGGATGTGATGGAGAGGGGATGTGGTGGAGAGGGGATGTGATGGAGAGGGGATGTGATGGAGAGGGGATGTGATGTGATGGAGAGGGGATGTGGTGGAAAGGGGATGTGATGGAGAGGGGATGTGATGGAGCGGGGATGTGGTGGAGAGGGAATGTGGTGGAGAGGGGATGTGATGGAGAGGGGATGTGGTTGAGAGGGGATGTGATGGAGAGGGGATGTGATGGAGAGGGGATGTGGTGGAGAGGGGATGTGATGGAGAGGGGATGTGGTGGAGAGGGGATGTGGTGGAGAGGGGATGTGGTGGAGAGGGGATGTGGTGGAGAGGGGATGTGATGGAGAGGGGGTGTGATGGAGAGGGGATGTGGTGGAGAGGGGATGTGATGGAGAGGAGATGTGGTGGAGAGGGGATGTGATGGAGAGGGGGTGTGGTAGAGAGGGGATGTGGTGGAGAGGGGATGTGATGGAGAGGGGATGTGATGGAGAGGGGATGTGATGTTGGAGTTGAGGATGTAACTCTAAATTGAATAGCTGTGCTGTGGCATGAACCTCCCTCTCTCCTGACACTGCTTCTTGTAGGATTTGTCCTCAGCAGATTAATACGTGTGTGTGTGTGTGTGTACGTGTGTTTCTGGATGTCTGTCACAGTCAGAGGGAGATCTCCTTAGTTGGCTCAGGAGGAGCAGGTAGATGAGCCGCCCGGGAGCCCCACCCCACAGGTTGCCTAGGAGAGGTTGCCTAGGAGGGGTTGTCTAAGAGGGGTTGTCTAGGAGGGGTTGTCTAGGAGGGGTTGCCTAGGAGAGGTTGTCTAGGAGGGGTTGTCTAAGAGGGGTTGTCTAGGAGGGGTGCTATATGTGACATTTGGAGCTCCTTCCTGTCTCCCTCTCTCTCCGATGTCTTTACACACACATCTATCTCTCCCTTCCTTTTCATCTGAGAAAGAGGTTGACTTTCTCAGACGTTTCTCCTGTTTAGCCAACACCCACTCCTTTAGTCTTTTATATGAATTGCCCAGAGGGGGATGTATAAGGATATGGTGCTATTAGATGTTTTTAGCCCAAATACATTGGGTCAGTTGAGTTTTCAGGCCCTTAAGCTTTTAATTATGCATTTTGATCAAAGGGAGTGGGAATTTGAATAGATATCAAAACCCACAGTCTACGAACCATTTAATAAACAAATATCTGATTAAACAACAAATGACTAGATTATATAGCAACCCCTTACAGCTATGAACAATTACCAATGCAAATGTATACACATTAATCCATATGGGTGTTAGTGTCAGGCTGGGCAATATAAGAGCTTTTATTTAGCTACCCGTAAGTTATTTATTTTATATAGAGAGACAAATGAATTAAAACCAATATATGTATTACAGAAAATGACGACTCAGTTTGATCAATCTGACATTGGAATCATCTGTCATTACTCCCTACAACAAATGATATGATGTCCATGATCAATGTATATGGATACAGGTATGTTTGGCAAAATAATATGATAATTCTGCACTAACGAATACAGCTGGTACTTTTGTAGAATGGTATGGATAATGATTCTGTCGAGAGAAAGAACTGTTTGATTTGTAGTATTACTGTGTACCATAGTCCCCTTGGTTCTTCATTCTGCTGTCAGAGGACGTATGCATTCTTCTGACCAGATGGCTACATCCTAACAAAATCATATCCCGTAGCTTTCTGTTACTAGACTTGGGAATTCTAGACATAATTGTATATCTGAAAAGGGATACTAAGTATTATAAAACAAGAAATTATTCAAACATCACATGCAGTTATCACAGTTCTTGGACGTTTACTGTAATTGGATGAAATTCAACCGCACTGAAATGCTTTGGCATCCCTCTCATCCACTCAGCCCTACGCACTGCAACAGATATCAGCCTCATTCTTGCTATGCAGAGTTTGTCGTTGTAATGCATTTATGTGCATAGTACTCAGTCATGCAGTCTGTGAAGTGCTTGGGCTAGCCGCTATATGCTGGGAAATCCTTGGGTGTGGTGGCATTGCTCACGTTGTCCTGAGGACATTGGACAGTAGATTTACCACGCAAATAGCCAGTGACATAACACATTGTAAGTGTACTATAATGCATTATAAAGGACATTATAAAGTATTATACGTATGTAGTTGATAGAAAGTGGTATCACTGTACCTGTAGCCTTTTCCATACCCTAGCAGGCCTGTCTATGTACTGTCACGGTTTGGCCATTCATTCATCAGGGAAATACGCCGTTTTTCAAATGCTGTTCCTTTTCCTCACAATTTCTGTCTTGTTCATATGAGCTCATATATATAGTTAGACTGTCTTGTACACATTCCATATAGGATATGATTTACATTTAAAAATATATATATTAAATGTTTTGCATGCACCAATTATTATTTTATTTTTTAAACTGTGATATCCAATTGCTGGTGCAGATAGAATAATCTACATTAAAATGAGGAAGTAGAGCAGGAGGTTAACTAGACCTATTGCATAGTTGTGAATATATTTGAAATAGTAATCTTGGCGTCTGTATTATACTCCATTCCGCTGCTAGGGATATTTCACAAACCCACGGTAATAACCAACCATATCCACTGATTATACTTATCAAAATACAGCCTATACACTCTGTATTATACTCCATTCCACTGCGAGGGATATTTCACTAACCCACGGTAATAACCAACCATATCCACTAATTATACTTATCAAAATACAGCCTATACACTCTGTATTATACTCCATTCCACTGCTAGGGATATTTCACTAACCCACGGTAATAACCAACCATATCCACTAATTATACTGATCAAAATACAGCCTATACACTCTGTATTATACTCCATTCCACTGCTAGGGATATTTCACTAACCCACGGTAATAACCAACCATATCCACTAATTATACTGATCAAAATACAGCCTATACACTCTGTATTATACTCCATTCCATGGCAAGGGATTATAAAAACATATTTCTTTAGACATGGTAATACACTTAACCTTGCATACTAGCCCGTCCAACGTATACGCAGAAGAATGCAACATAGACGGTTGTAAGATGTGTTAGTGAGTGAGGAGCCAGTGTGGGGGGCGTATGGTATGTTATGGTGGGGGATCAAATCCTTTGTTCTCTCAGAGGGCATGTGGAACAAAGGCAGTTGGGAACTAATGAATTAGATTTATAATGAGAGAGCTTACAACACCATTTATTTTGTGCCTTTCAGAAATTTCATGAAGTAAAATACACACGTTGTAAAATAGTGTATATTGAAAATGGAGAAATGACTCCTCAGAAAAGAGTTGTTACTAAATCCCACCGTGTACATTTTACTAGTAGATTAGAGACAGAATGACATAGATATGATTGTTTATATCTGTTTATTATTACGATCATCCTCCAATAGTAACATATAGAGAGAGAGACATATCACACATGTTCAGTAACTGGATTCTAATGGGTACATTAATTATATGGTACAAGTATAACATACAGTATACAACACATACATATTTATGTTTACAAAATCATACAGAGTGAAATTAGTCATTAAAAAAATAACTTTTCCAGTCCGTTAATTATCTCTAGGAGAATTCACATTTGACATTTAATTAAAAAAATTCCTTATAATCTTTCCAACATAGCAATGTACAACATCAGCGTTACTATACTGTGTGTGTGTGTGTGTGTGTGTGTGTGTGTGTGTGTGTGTGTGTGTGTGTGTGTGTGTGTGTGTGTGTGTGTGTGTGTGTGTGTGTGTGTGTGTGTGTGTGTGTGTGTGCAGGTTTGTGCATCTTGTATATGTACAATTCATCCCTCTACATTGCTCACTGTTAGAACATTTAGATGGATGGAAATTTAATGAAATAAAAACAATTTTGATTGAGTACTGAAATCTGCAACAACAATTAAAACCACAAAAGGAGAATCAGTCGGTGGAGAAATATGGATGTGTTTGTTAAGTAGTAGTCTGCCTTGCTGCCACTGCTAGCTGCTTAGAGATTTATCCCCAACTCAATGGTCTGGGTAAAAAGACTCTGCGTCCCAAATGACACCCCATTTAGTCCGGCCGGCCCAGCTGTGTGGAGTCAGTGGACGGGGTGAAATCCCTTCAGTCAGCAGAAAGTGGCGGTGGCTTGCCCTTCCCTTCCATGTCTCCCTCTTCTCTCCTCCATGTTAAAACAGCGACGCTCCTATTCCATATAATGGAAGCATTAACATGTGTTAATAATGCAGCTGGGGTAAGTAGCTGGAGTCATGTGCCCTAGGGGCTGGTAAAACAGATGTATATCCTCTCTGCTGCCTTCTGATGGCTGTCGACCAGGGCTGGGGGGCCCGGGGGGGCTTGGGGTCGGGAAGGTTCCTGTTTGTTTTCGCTAGTAGCTAGCCCTCTGGTAAAACAGAAATACACACTTGTACAGTAGTAATACACACACTCACTCCATGCGTACACATAACACATACATACACATAACATGCATGCAAAAATACACACACACGCACACACACCACACACATATGCATGCATACGTGCAAACACACACACACACACACACACATACTTACAAACACACATTGACATACTACATACTTACAAGCGCACTCACTCTCACACACATCACATGATCATATGGGCTGTGAGGGAGAGTCTTTTTGTGGAGCTCATACGCTGAGAGAGAGAGAGAGGAAGAGAGAGAGTGGAAGAGAGAGAGAGTGGAAGAGAGAAAGAGAGAGCGAGAAAGAGAGCGAGAGAGACTGTATGCACAGGGTGGGATTCCCGAGCGGTGATGGAGGGGAGGATGGTGCTGGGGGTAGACTGCTGCTCCAGCATATTTCCATCCAGAGAGATAGAGAGAGAGAGGTAGAGAGAGAAAGAGAGAGAGAGAGCGAGAGAGAGAGAGAGAGAGAGAGAGAGGGGGGGAGAGAAAGAGAGAAGCAGAGAGAAGCAGAGAGAGACAGAGAGAGAGAGGGGGGAGAGAAAGAGAGAAGCAGAGAGAAGCAGTTAGAGACAGAGAGAGACAGAGAGAGGTAGAGAGAGAGAGAGACATAGAGAGAAAGAGGGGAAGGGAAAGAGAGAAGCAGAGAGAGACAGAGAGAGAGAGAGGCAGAGCAAGCTGTGTGTGTGGGAGAACGTCTGCCTGTTCATATAGTGTGTGTCTACTCTCATGTTCTGGTAAAGGAAGGTAGGACCCTTTTATCTCTCTTTGTACTGGCTGTGGCTGATACGCACAGGGTTGTCGTTCCTAATGTTGACTGTTTATCCATCTTCTCCTTTATGGAAATATTATATTTAATTGTTCTAATATTAATGTATTTGTTTGTGATATTATTCAGTAATTATTCAGTAATTATTTTTGTGAACAAATACTGTCTTTATGTCTGAAGAGAAAAATCCATAGACATTTAAAATGTTTTTGATTGGGCAATATCAATTATATGATTCATAAGATCTCAAGATTCGTCCATAAGATTCTATTATTTTTGTTACGAGTTGATTCTCTAAACCTTTTGTGACAACCTGTCTGACAGGGAGTCACATAGTCCAGTGAGCCATATGAGTTCATTATCTGCCATCAAGTTATTCCATCAATGACTTTTGCAATTTGTCATATGTCAATATGCCATGCATATTGGCTGTGAGGGCTTCAACACATATTCAAAGAGGCATACCCTCAGTCCCAATTTGTTGAAGCATTTTAGAACAAGGTCCCCAAAGGAACCTCCATTCTTCATTGTCTTCCCACGCTTCCATAGCCATGTGGTAGTTAGGAAAATATGCACCGGCACATTTCCATATCAAAGGTGCTATGGCACCAATGGAGCTATTACTGACCATATATTCTCCATAATAATTATTGTGCAGGCTAATATTAGCTGCCGGCAGTGGGTTGGGTGACATCTAAAGGGACAGAACAGAGGAGATGGTATGACAGAGTATGACAGAGTCAACGTGGAGTCATTTTCACATGCTTCACTAGTCTGTGCAGACAGACACCTCTCCTCACCTCGGCAGGGACAAGAAGAGTGACGAGTCTTTGGTTGACGTATACAGATGTAGGATCTTCATTTGAGACAGTTTGCTACAGCAGGAAAATAATCCTGCAGCAACAGAAAATGTTAATTATTATGTGGATTATAATTAATGGACATTTTTGTAGGGGTTGATACATTTTTCGTCAGGGAAAATTAAGTCTGAAATGTCAACGTTGAAATTACAAACTTCAGAAGCCTTTTTAAAACACAAATACACTACAAGTTTTAAATGTCCTGCATTGCAGAAAAGTTATCCTGCAACAGGGTGATCACATTAAGATCCTACATCTGTACACCAGTATTTCTCAAGTTCTTTTTTTACCACGAACCAGCATGCTCTGGTCCCTCTTGTGTCAGGGACCGATAAACTGTGATTTTTTCTCCTTGACTAAATCAGGGATCAGCCAGCAACATCCGGCGGACTGGCACCGGCCCGTGGACCGGAGGTTGAGAAACACTGCTATACAGTATATTACCATGTGGCTCAGACTTGTGGCCGTATGTATCAAGCGTCTTAGAGTAGACGTACTGATCTAAGAGTATCTCCCTCCTGTTCATCTAATCTTATTCATTGTGATTTAAAAGGTAAAACTTAAATCAGAACTCCTCTGAGACGCTTGATATACGGTCCCTGCTATCTACAATCTAGAATACACTCTTAGAAAAAAAGGTGATATCTACAACCTAAAAGCGTTCTTCGGCTGTCCCCGTAGAATAACCCTTTTTGGTTCCAGGTAGAACCCTTTTGGGTTCCATGTACAGCCCTTTGTGAAAAGGGTCTGTACAAAGGGCTGTACATGGAACCCAAAAGGGTTCTACCTGGAACCAAAAATGGTTCTCCAATGGGGAAAGCCGAAGAACCCTTTTGGAACCCTTTTTTCTAAGAGTGTACCTCATGCTGTTTCTTACAGTAGGATAGGAAGCCTTTCATCACGATCCATCTCTGCTTCGTTAACCCCAGGTAGTTAACCCCAGGTAGTTAACCCCAGGTCGTTAACCCCAGGTTTTCTGTCTGTGCCAGGTGGTGGTCAACATCTCATTTGACTCTGCATTAAACAATCCTATCATGGGGTAAATGTGAGATTTAACCTATATACTGACTGAGCCTTAGTACGCATCCCAAATGGTGCCCTATTCCATATATACTACATAGAGCTCTGGTCAAAAGAACAGTGCAAAAGTACAGTGCCTTCGGAAAGTATTCAGACCCCTTGACTTTTTCCACATTTTGTTATGTTACAGCCTTATTCTAAAATTTATTAAATTGTTTTTTTCCCTCATCAATCTACACACAATACCCCATAATGACAAAGCAAAAACATGTTTTTAGAAATGTTTGCTAATTGTTAAAAATAAAAAATGGAAATAAGTATTCACACCCTTTACTCAGTACTTTGTTGAAGCAGCTTTGGCAGCGATTACAGCCTCGAGTCTTCTTGGGTATGACACTACAAGCTTGGCACACCTGTATTTGGGGAGTTTCTCTTATTCTTCTCTGCAGATCCTCTCAAGCTCTGTCAGGTAGGATGGGGAGTGTTGCTGCACAGCTATTTTCAGGTCTCTCCAGAGATGTTCGATTAGGTTTAAGTCCGGGCTCTGGCTGGGCCACTCAAGGACATTCAGAGACTTGTCCTGAAGCCACTCCTGCATTGTCTTGGCTGTGTGCTTAGGGTCGTTGTTCTTTTGGAAGGCGAACCTTCGCCCCAGTCTGAGGTCCTGGGAGCTCTGGAGAAGGTTTTCATTAAGGATCTCTCTGTACTTTGCTCTGTTCATCTTTGCCTCGATCCTGACTAGTCTCCCAGTCCCTGCCGCTGAAAAACACCCCCACAGCCTGATTCTTCCACCACCGTGCTTCACCGCAGGGATGGTGCCAGGTTTCCTCTAGATGTGACGCTTGGCATTCAGGCCAAAGAGTTCAATCTTGGTTTCATCAGACCAGAGAATATTGTTTCTCATGGTCTGAGAGTCTTTAGGTGCCTTTTGGCAAACTCCAAGCGGGCTGTGCTGCAGACATTTTTTGGTACCCTTCCCCAGATCTGATCCTCGACACAATCCTGTCTCGGAGCTCTACGGACAACTCTTTTAATCTCATGGCTTGGTTTTTGCTCTGACATGCACTGTCAACTGTGGGACCTTATATAGACAGGTGTGTGCCTTTCCAAATCATGTTCAATCAATTGAATTTACCACTGGTGGACTCCAATCGAGTTGTAGAAACATTTCTAGGATGATCAATGGAAACAGGATGCACCTGAGCTCAATTTCGAGTCTAATAGCAAAGGGTCTGAATACTTATGTAAATAAGGTATTTCTGTTTTTAAGTTTTTATAAATTTGCTAAAATTTCCAAACATCTGTTTTTCATTATGGGGTATTGTGTGTCCATTTTAGAATAAGGCTGTAATGTAACAAAATGTGGGAAAAGTCAAGGCGTCTAAATACTTCCCGAAGGCACTGTATGTAGGGAATAGGGTGTCATTTGGGAAGCACACTTAGACATCTCAGTATCAGATACTGAATATCTGGAAAAGCGTATAGGTTGAGGTCAAATAATTACTAATTTGTCACATACTTGGTAAACAACTAGTGTAGACTAACAGTGAAATGCTTACTTACAAGCCCTTCCCAACAATGCAGAGAGAACAGTATAGAAAAAATTATAACACAAGGAATAAATACACAATGAGTAACGTTAACTTGGCTATATACACGTGGTACCAGTGCTGAGTGGATGTGCAGGGGTACGAGGTAATTGAGGTAGATACAGTATGTACATATGAGTTCAGGTGAAGTCACCGAAAATTGGGGAATTGGTTTGAAAGAAATAATAGTAACACTAAACACTTCTGAAATTCTTCAAATGTCTTTCTTGGTGTGTAGCTGACAGTTTTGACAACATTGTACAGTACATACGCTGTGGAGTATCAGTGAAGCAGCTTCCTCCTCAGTGACCATGTTAATCTAGAATGGTAATGCAGCAGTCTCCTCCTCAGTGACCATGTTAATCTAGAATGGTAATGCAGCAGTCTCCTCCTCAGTGACCATGTTAATCTAGAATGGTAGTACAGCAGTCTCCTCCTCAGTGACCACGTTAATCTAGAATGGTAGTGCAGCAGTCTCCTCCTCAGTGACCACGTTAATCTAGAATGGTAATGCAGCAGTCTCCTCCTCAGTGACCATGTTAATCTAGAATGGTAATGCAGCAGTCTCCTCCTCAGTGACCATGTTAATCTAGAATGGTAGTGCAGCAGTCTCCTCCTCAGTGACCATGTTAATCTAGAATGGTAGTGCAGCAGTCTCCTCCTCAGTGACCACGTTAATCTAGAATGGTAATGCAGCAGTCTCCTCTTCAGTGACCATGTTAATCTAGAATGGTAATGCAGCAGTCTCCTCCTCAGTGACCATGTTAATCTAGAATGGTAGTGCAGCAGTCTCCTCCTCAGTGACCATGTTAATCTAGAATGGTAATGCAGCAGTCTCCTCCTCAGTGACCATGTTAATCTAGAATGGTAATGCAGCAGTCTCCTCTTCAGTGACCATGTTAATCTAGAATGGTAATGCAGCAGTCTCCTCCTGAGTGACCATGTTAATCTAGAATGGTAATGCAGCAGTCTCCTCTTCAGTGACCATGTTAATCTAGAATGGTAGTCCAGCAGTTTCCTCCTGGAACAGTAGAACAGTAGTAGTTGATCCTTATCTGACCTCCCACCAGTCCACTTCTCCATGGGAACGGCTCCCACAACATAGTTCCCAGTCCACCTCTCAGCTAGCACTGAAGGAAGGTGGAAGAATACGGAAGGAGACATTAGACCCTACATCCCCCTCTCAGCTAACACTGCAGGGGAGGTGGAAGGATACGGAAGGAGAAGTTAGACCCTACGTCCCCTATGGCCTAGAGAGCATGAGCCACCCGCTGAAAGTAACTAAGCAACTGGAGACTGCAGGGAACTAACTGCGACAGACGTGTCTGCCACATCTGCCATTCTAGGGCTTTCAGATTTAGTTTCCTATTGGAAAATGACTGGGGTTTTAACTCTGAATGGTGTAGCATGGTGTAGTCTATCAATATACACTTTGTGACTCCCCAAGCACAGTCTGTCTAGTACAGGATTGTGTTCTAAAATGACTTAAAGGGTGAGTGGTGAACTACTAGGAGGTAGAGGAACAAAACTGCTCTGAGGATAATAAAATACAGCTTACCCTCTCCTGCCTGCTTCAATATGCTGTCTGTGTGATACCGTGATACCTTGTACAAACACGCTGGAAGTATAAGTAAGACTTCTAAAAGTGAACCCATTGTCATGTTTAAAGGCAAGGTCAGGAGTGGGTCTGCTGTAGAACGGCCTTAGGATGCGTCCCAAATGGCAACCTATTCCCTACATCATCCGTTGAGCTTCAGTAGTGTACTAAATAGGAAATAGGGTTCCATTTAGGACGTAGTCTTTGTAAAAACTGATCTGGGGCCTGCTGTACTGTCATCCTCAGGGACTTTCTCACGGAATCCTTTAATGTGCTTCTTTTCAGACATGTTCTTCTCTTTGTGATTCAGTAACCTTGGTACTGCAGTCATGTTGGTTTGCTGCCCGAGGACATGCTTGTTTCCGCTGCCACGTATAGATAGGAAATTAAACAAGAAACAATTACCCTGGCTTGTTTTCTCTATGTACACACACTAACAAATAAACAGGAGATTGGCTGGGGGACTGAGGCTATAAGAATGTGATGCATTTGACACCTACAGGCCTTGTTCCATATTTTGAGAGGGGTATCTTTTCAATGAGATGACAAGCTTTCTGCCGGAATCTGTCCTAAATGGATTTCACACTCAAGTCCTCTCAACAGGGGATTTGCTGCTGCCGGGCAAGTGAGAAAAATTCTGCCACAAAATGTCAGCGATTTCCATGCCGCCATTTGAGCCGTCTCCTATGTGGTGGGGTGGTACCAGTCAGTTTATTTATATTATACCTGTTATGTATCACACCATACTAGTATTTAAAGAAACCAAAAGACATTCATGTTTTAGTATGAAGAAAACATTTGGGTTGTGAACCCCAAATCTGTCCTTTTTTTACACCGCTAAGTTATTAGCTCGAAATTTAATCCACCTGGCCTTCTGCTTATCTTCTTCTTATTCCCCTTAGCTTACTTCTTACTCCCCCAGAGAGAGAGAGAGAGAGAGAGAGAGAGAGAGAGAGAGAGAGAGAGAGAGAGAGGGGGAGAGAAAGAGAGAAGCAGAGAGAGAGAGAGAGGAAAAGAGAGAGAGAGGGGGAGAGGCAGAGAGAAGCAGAGAGAGAGAGGAAAAGAGAGAGAGAGAGAGAGGGGGAGAGAAGCAGAGAGAGAGAGAGAGAGGAAAAGAGAGAGAGAGAGAGAGAGGGGGAGAGAAAGAGAGAAGCAGAGAGAAGCAGAGAGAGAGAGAGAGAGAGAGAGAGAGGTAGAGAGAGAGAGAGACATAGAGAGAGAGGGGGGAGAGAAAGAGAGAAGCAGAGAGAGACAGAGAGAGAGAGAGAGAGGGAGCGAAAGAGAGAAAGAGATAGTGCTTTAATTCCTCGCTGAGGATGGCAGGTATGTTAACGGAAGATAAAAAGAGACATTAATTGAGTGACAGAGCTCGCTATGGGTTTTATCTACAGGAGTTGGTGTGTGGCTGCTTTAGGAAGCTTAAGAAACACACACACTCACGTACACATCCCTTTCTCTGTTCTCCTTGCTCATTTTCTCCTTATTAAGTGAAGTGTATTCACTATGTAAATCCTGGCAGATAGAAGTCATATACCGTAACATGCAAGATAAGCGTCAACCACATTTGCAAGAAACACTTACTGTAAAAATCTTTACCGCAAATCCATAGACATGCTCACACCTGACCACTGAAAGCATATGCAATAGAGGTAGACAAAAAATCAGGTTTTTTTGCACTCATTTCAAATGTTATACTCAAACTACAACGAAGCATGTTTCATATCGAATGCCTTGTAGTTTCACAGTATTTATCTGACAGTGTAAGGAAAAGACATAGCTGCAACACATAGCTACTGTGTAAAACCAGACGAACCATCACAGGTGCTCAGTGTCCACACAGCTATATCCTTTCATTAGTGGAGCACACAGAGACAGAAGCCATTTTGACTGGACCCGGGAGCTTTGTGACGTTTCTATTTCAATACATGTCTTAGACTGCCCTAATTCTGTATCCTCCTTTTTTTTATAAAGCGTGTTGTGTGTTCTTCTCTGTTGTGTATTTTCAGGTTAGGGTGTTCTATGTAAAATCATTGTTTGTCCAGCAGCATATGGTTTGACAGACAATGAGGGAGCGTTGAGAATAGACGGGGATTGAATTTAACTCCAACTGTCATTACTGTCACATTTAATCAGGTGAAGGGAAACAGACACTATACAGGATTTGTCTGGCTGTCATTACATAGGACTGTATAAATAAGTCGTTGCTACTGAGAGTAATGCCTGTTTTGCGTGAATCCATGTTTGGAAAGTTGTGAGAAGCGAAAGCTAGCTAGCGGCGAACTATTGGCCCAAAATGCTTAACCGGAAGTCAGACCCGCCTATATTTCAGTGAATAATGAGGTGAATACAGCTTGTGAATTATGTCTATAATTCCTTCAATACACCTTGTTTATATTTCCTTATTGAATCCCAAGTTCAACAATTAATATTTATCTAATACCTGTACTTTATATGTGATACATTTAATTGTAAATATGTAGCAATTCCCTAGCTGATTATGAACTGGTTATTAACATAATCTAGGACAGTAGAAAGGGGAGAATGGACCTCCCATGTAAATTTGTGAAACATTTAAAATGACAAAACATATTACTCTTTGAGGGAGTTGAGCCATGTTGACTATACTATATATACTATACTATACTATACTATATATACTATACTATACTATACTATATATACTATACTATACTATACTATATATACTATACTATACTATATATACTATACTATACTATACTATACTACAGGGTTTCCCATACCCTGTCCTGGGGCCCTCCCTGGGGGTGCACATTGTCGTTCCCCCCCCCCCCCCCCCCAGCACTACACAGCTGATTCAAATAATCCAAGCTGGATGATGAGTTGGTTATTTGAATCAGCTGTGTAGTGCCTTGGCAAAAACGACAATGTGCACCCAAGGGGGCCCCAGTACCGAGTTAGGGAAACCATGCTATACTACACTATACCACACTATACTATACCACACTATACTATACTACACAGCACTATACTACAGTATACTACTAAAGTATACTATACTATATGTCCTATGGACCTACTGAACCACAGAGCCAATCATCTACTACACATATTAATGAGAGGGAGATCATTCAAACTCCATTTTGTTAGCTTTCATCCTTTAATCAATGAGTCAACTAATAAACAATCACGCCCCAACAAGCCTGGACTAGATTGGTCCAAGCAGCAGCAGTAGCAGCAGCAGAGCACTATTTCACCCCAATCAATGGCCATAATCATAGGACTTACGTCTGATAGAGAGCAGTCTGTGAACGCATGATTAATGACCCTATTATCAGCCAGGCCTGCCTGCCTGCCTGCCTGCCTGCCTGCCTGCCTGCCTGCCTGCCTGCCTGCCTGCCTGCCTGCCTGCCTGCCTGCCTGCCTGCCTGCCTGCCTGGGAGAGGAGAGGCACTGAGAGGCCTCACTGTGTCCTCACCTCCCTCCACTGTCTAAAAGAGAGGAAGGGTAGACTGCTGCTTTAGAACAATACTACTAGATATGTTAGATCAGTATTGACTGTTTTCTATGTCTCAGTTTGATTAATACTGATACGTAAGAGGTTGAGTACAATGAATACATTCAGGTTTAAGTGTCTGTCTGTCTGTCTGTCTGTCTGTCTGTCTGTCTGTCTGTCTGTCTGTCTGTCTGTCTGTCTGTCTGTGTGTCTGTGTGTGTGTGTGTGTGTGTGTGTGTGTGTGTGTCTGTGTCTGTGTCTGTGTGTGTGTCTGTGTCTGTGTCTGTGTCTGTCTGTGTGTCTGTGTGTCTGTGTCTGTGTGTGTGTGTGTGTGTGTGTGTGTGTGTGTGTGTGTGTGTGTGTGTGTGTGTGTGTGTGTGTGTGTGCGTAAGTGTACTGTACGTGTACATGAGTGCGTGTGTGTTTGTTAACAGTGATGCCTTCACACAACAGAACCGAGATGTTTATGCACATGACAAAAATATCTGTCTTCTTCTTTTTACAGGCTGCAGGGCTTTCATCACCACTGAATGGTATGCTGTCCTAATGTCTCTCTCAAAGCCAGGAGGACTGACGTGGCGTCAGAGGTTTGTCATCTTTCTAACATCTCTGCTGTTCTCACTATAGAACTCTATGTCTATGGCCATTAGGGATCTGTATGAATTTGCATTAAAAGTGAGGTGACTTCTTTCCCTTACTAATGAGAACGCATAGCAAGTCAATCCTACAGTAAATTACCCTCTATGCCTTCTGCTTCATGAAATGTATGGTAGTAATTTATTATGTCTATGGGTTTGGAATTTAAGCAAAATGTAGCAGCTAAATAAAAGGTTCCAGAATACATCCTTTTTTCATACAAATGTATTCAGAGAGATTGGTGCAGAGAAGTGTGTATCATTCGTTATGAAGTTTTCATCCCAATAGTAATTATTTCAATTCATGACATTTTGCTATAAAACTTGCTATAAAGAGCTACTTCATCATACCTACATTTCAAAGCAAAATATATATATTTTAAAGACAAACCTACTTGAATCAATGTAAAGAACCAGATTGATTGCTGCGTACTAGTGAACCGACCCTTTGGTTTTTACTGTAATGTATGTGAGAAGAAGATCAAAAGTGACAATAATTTGATGCCAATCAAGTCAAGGTCATTTCCCTTCCCCTGTTATCTACTGCATTTATTTCAGCCTTTCCTTTTTAAACTGGAGTCGCTTAACACGACTGATGACCGACACAACAACCTATAGAAAAACATTTATTGGAAATAAAATATCCTCTCTCCCAAACAGCACTGTGTGCTGGTGAAGTGTATTACAGCTAAAACTAATTTGTAGTCGAAATAGAAGGATGGAGTCAAATTCAAAATACTAAAATGGAGATAGATGTATCCTGTACCATTAAAATGTACATAGAATGATCCTATACCGTTAAAATGTAGATAGATGTATCCTATACCGTTAAAATGTAGATAGATGTATCCTATACCGTTAAAATGTAGATAGATGTATCCTATACCGTTAAAATGTAGATAGATGTATCCTATACCATTACAATGTAGATAGATGTATCATGTACCATTACAATGTAGATAGATGTATCCTATACCATTACAATGTAGATAGATGTATCCTATACCATTACAATGTAGATAGATGTATCCTATACCATTACAATGTAGATAGATGTATCATGTACCATTACAATGTAGATAGATGTATCCTATACCATTACAATGTAGATAGATGTATCCTATACCGTTAAAATGTAGATAGATGTATCCTGTACCATTACAATGTAGATAGATGTATCCTGTACCATTACAATGTAGATAGATGTATCCTATACCATTACAATGTAGATAGATGGTATCCTATACCATTACAATGTAGATAGATGTATCCTGTACCATTAAAATGTAGATAGATGTATCCTATACCATTACAATGTAGATAGATGTATCATGTACCATTACAATGTAGATAGATGTATCCTATACCATTACAATGTAGATAGATGTATCCTATACCATTACAATGTAGATAGATGTATCCTATACCATTACAATGTAGATAGATGTATCCTATACCGTTAAAATGTAGATAGACATATCCATTTTCTACTTTTTCCCACAGACAAAGTTATACTTCTGTGAAAGGGGAGAAACAATATTCAAGATCATATCCTACAGAAACATATTTCATGATAACAACTTCACATCATTATGAGTAGACATTAGTAGGCCTATGTTCAAAATCACTATTGTGAGAAGGCTTGACTGGTATAGGGATCAATTACAAGTGGCCAATAATAGACTGCGGATGGGCTTATGAAAATGTCTTTCATCTTCAGCCCCTGCCTCCCTGTCTCTCCACTGTAGCTCGGCGGGTAATGGGGCTGGTCGTGTGTTCATTGTGTGGACTTGTTAGAGTAGAGTAGAAGGGTAGGCCTGCCAATCTGCCCATTCAGCAGCACCACTCTGCATTTCACTCTGCTTAATTCCCTCAGTGGGTTGGCAGCGCTCCTATATTCAAGTTTAACTGGTGAAATAAACCAAACAGCCCTTTATAGCCCTGGGGGGAAAGCATTGTATCATGTCCAGAATCCACATAGATATTTTTAACTAGATCTACAAAGGCATAATTGGTTATCAAATACAGTGAAACCCAGGCATGTGTCGACATGGGACAGTGTATCTTTGTGGAGTTCATACATATACCATATAGTCATTCTTTGATTTTGTGCTGTAGTTATTATAGATTCATATTGATTTCCCATAATACATCAGTTCTGACTGAAATAATGATATGTGCAATATGCTGTCCAGTTCCATTTATTCCATCGGTACCGGTACGAAATGGGATTTTATGTCATTGTGTTGCACATTAATTTATGTCATGTGAAAAGTGCCGACCCTGTTATGTAAAACATTGAAGATGTTCAATATAACTGATATTTGTTTATTTATTTGTTTATTTGGATCCCCGTTAGCTTTTGCAGAAGTAGTAGCTACTCTTCCTGGGGTCCACAATGATAATATTTGGTTATAATGGTCTAATGTTAATTCCTCTCCCTTGTGTTGTTCTGATACTGTGGCAAATATAACAAGAGCACATCCTCACATTCCCCAATAAGGCAAAGGGCATATTCTGCTTCATTACAGATCTGATCATGATGTTAATGTGACCAAGAAATGACTCTAACTACTTTCACAGTTTAGCCTGAAGGTGGTCGCGTGGATTCAATTATTTTAGAAGGGAGGGAAAAGGACCTGCTTTTCAGACAGCAGAAGGGTACCAAGTTGACGTAAAAGGAACTAAGAAAAGCAATCCTTTAATGGTATTAGTAATGCATTACCGTCGGCTCTCCATTTTATTAATGACGTCTCAATTTAGCAGAGATACACAGAGAAATATATAGCACAGCTAGCTGGGGGGAGGAGGATGGTGTTGCAGGAAGAGAGAAGTCACATGTTCATTTACTCTCTTGATATCCTGTAATGACATTCATCCTTCCAGTTTTAGTCAAGGCACCAGGTATTAACATATACAGTATCTGTCCTGAGGTCAATAGTACAGGCTCTGATCAATGGCTTTTACTTGTTGGTTATTTGATAAGAAATGATGCTGTTTTTGAGTTCAGTGCAGACCGTAGCATTATAGTGGGAACATGGTGTCTTGTGGGATGCAGACATAACATTTAAGTCACCTTCAACCTCCCTGAATACTATTAGCAGTGTGTACTACTTCAATCATTGACATGTAATGGCCTAGTGCTTTAGTCTGTCTAGACACACTGTTTACCCCTACTAGCATATGTCTATTAACCACATGAACTGGCCTGTCTTCCCCTGTTTACCACTACTACCATCTATTAACCACATGAACTGGCCTGTCTTCCACTGTTTACCACTACTACCATCTATTAACCACATGAACTGGCCTGTCTTCCCCTGTTTACCACTACTACCATCTATTAACCACATGAACTGGCCTGTCTTCCCCTGTTTACCACTACTACCATCTATTAACCACATGAACTGGCCTGTCTTCCACTGTTTACCACTACTACCATCTATTAACCACATGAACTGGCCTGTCTTCCCCTGTTTACCACTACTACCATCTATTAACCACATGAACTGGCCTGTCTTCCCCTGTTTACCACTACTACCATCTATTAACCACATGAACTGGCCTGTCTTCCACTGTTTACCACTACTACCATCTATTAACCACATGAACTGGCCTGTCTTCCACTGTTTACCACTACTACCATCTATTAACCACATGAACTGGCCTGTCTTCCACTGTTCACCACTACTACCATCTATTAACCACATGAACTGGCCTGTCTTCCCCTGTTTACCACTACTACCATCTATTAACCACATGAACTGGCCTGTCTTCCACTGTTTACCACTACTACCATCTATTAACCACATGAACTGGCCTGTCTTCCTCTGTTTACCACTACTACCATCTATTAACCACATGAACTGGCCTATCTTCCACTGTTTACCACTACTACCATCTATTAACCACATGAACTGGCCTGTCTTCCACTACTACCATCTATTAACCACATGAACTGGCCTGTTTACCTCTACTCCTATAAAGCCATGGTGGCTCAGGGGTATGTCTTGTCTGTCTGTTATTCTGTCTGTCTGTCTGTCTGTCTGTCTGTCTGTCTGTCTGTCTGTCTGTCTGTCTGTCTGTCTGTCTGTCTGTCTGTCTGTCTGTCTGTCTGTCTGTCTGTCTGTCTGTCTGTCTGTCTGTCGAGAACAGCTGTTTCCTTCAGCAATGCTGCAGTGCCACGCCTGCCAAACACTCAGTGAAATACCATCACAGTCGAGTAGCAGGCAGCCGTGTACATACATCCAACACCCTCTGCAGCTGTAGCACAAAGCAGGCTCCTTTTACTGTTCAATGCTACTGCCTGTTGGGATGTTGCCTGGCATGTTACAGATGCCAATGGAGTATATTAGATATGTATAAAATCGGTCCATAGTGATATCTTGTCAGAGAGGAATGAGGGACAGGAGAGGGATGGAGGACAGAGTTCCAGAGAGGACTGTCTGTCACAGTGTGTTTTGTGGTCTGGGAACCACAATATCATCAGAAGTGTGTGTGTCCCACAGAGAAACTAATGAATCCATGCAGAAAGATCCAGACCAGTAGCTCGATCATCACACACACTTCTCCCTATAGATTAATGAGCAGACTGCCTTCTCTGTTCTCACTATAGTTTAATGAGCAGACTGCCTTCTCTGTTCTCCCTATAGTTTAATGAGCAGACTGCCTTCTCTGTTCTCCCTATAGATTAATGAGCAGACTGCCTTCTCTGTTCTCCCTATAGTTTAATGAGCAGACTGCCTTCTCTGTTCTCCCTATAGTTTAATGAGCAGACTGCCTTCTCTGTTCTACCTATAGATTAATGAGCAGACTGCCTTCTCTGTTCTCCCTATAGTTTAATGAGCAGACTGCCTTCTCTGTTCTCCCTATAGCTTAATGAGCAGACTGCCTTCTCTGTTCTCACTATAGTTTAATGAGCAGACTGCCTTCTCTGTTCTCACTATAGCTTAATGAGCAGACTGCCTTCTCTGTTCTCCCTATAGCTTAATGAGCAGACTGCCTTCTCTGTTCTCACTATAGCTTAATGAGCAGACTGCCTTCTCTGTTCTCCCTATAGTTTAATGAGCAGACTGCCTTCTCTGTTCTCCCTATAGCTTAATGAGCAGACTGCCTTCTCTGTTCTCCCTATAGCTTAATGAGCAGACTGCCTTCTCTGTTCTCCCTATAGCTTAATGAGCAGACTGCCTTCTCTGTTCTCACTATAGCTTAATGAGCAGACTGCCTTCTCTGTTCTCACTATAGCTTAATGAGCAGACTGCCTTCTCTGTTCTCCCTATAGTTTAATGAGCAGACTGCCTTCTCTGTTCTCCCTATAGCTTAATGAGCAGACTGCCTTCTCTGTTCTCCCTATAGCTTAATGAGCAGACTGCCTTCTCTGTTCTCCCTATAGCTTAATGAGCAGACTGCCTTCTCTGTTCTCTCTATAGCTTAATGAGCAGACTGCCTTCCACCGATGGACAGGAACCTCCCGTAAACACTCTCATTACATATACTTCCTTCTTCTCTCTCTCTCTCTCTCATTTCACTTCATTTTCAGTTTAGGAGTGAAGCATGAAAGCAAATGTTCATTTTTCCGATGTCGAGTTATGGAAGGAAAGAAATATACTCTCATACTGAAATAGTGTTGTTTTAAGGCAGGCTTATAGGAAAGTTGCCGTATATACAGTAAGGGATTTGTCAATCAGTCTATTCTGCAGGATTGACAGGCTGTGGGAAGGTTGCTGTAGTGGTGTATATAAGGGATATGTCAATCAGTCCATTGTGCAGGATTGACAGGCTGTGGGAAGGTTGCTGTAGTGGTGTATATAAGGGATATGTCAATCAGTCCATTGTGCAGGATTGACAGGCTGTGGGAAGGTTGCTGTAGTGGTGTATATAAGGGATATGTCAATCAGTCCATTGTGCAGGATTGACAGGCTGTGGGAAGGTTGCTGTAGTGGTGTATATAAGGGATATGTCAATCAGTCCATTGTGCAGGATTGACAGGCTGTGGGAAGGTTGCTGTAGTGGTGTATATAAGGGATATGTCAATCAGTCCATTGTGCAGGATTGACAGGCTGTGGGAAGGTTGCTGTAGTGGTGTATATAAGGGATATGTCAATCAGTCCATTGTGCAGGATTGACAGGCTGTGGGAAGGTTGCTGTAGTGGTGTATATAAGGGATATGTCAATCAGTCCATTGTGCAGGATTGACAGGCTGTGGGAAGGTTGCTGTAGTGGTGTATATAAGGGATATGTCAATCAGTCCATTGTGCAGGATTGACAGGCTGTGGGAAGGTTGCTGTAGTGGTGTATATAAGGGATATGTCAATCAGTCCATTGTGCAGGATTGACAGGCTGTGGGAAGGTTGCTGTAGTGGTGTATATAAGGGATATGTCAATCAGTCCATTGTGCAGGATTGACAGGCTGTGGGAAGGTTGCTGTAGTGGTGTATATAAGGGATATGTCAATCAGTCCATTGTGCAGGATTGACAGGCTGTGGGAAGGCTGATGAGATGATGCCTTTCTGTCACCTGGGCTGTTCCTGACAGCTGCTGCAGCCATGATAAGACCTGTCTGTCTGTCAGCCTGTCTGTGCGTCTTCTCAGAAATTGCAGTCGATATTTCCCCTTCCGTCTAGCATGCCAAAACAAGTTTCTGTTGAATTTGTTTGGGCTTTTTCTCTTAGTATTTGGAAATGCATAGGAAAGGCAAAACCATTTCAGATGGATTAGGATGATGCATTTCCCATAATACAGGTGATATTATCAGTGAGGGGAATTTCCACATTTATAGAATTCGATACTAACTGTGCAATCTTACAGATTTGCAAATATTATTAGATACAATACCATCGACATGTCCCCTATTACCTGAACACTGTATCACACATCAGCCAGTCTGTGCTAAAACAAAAATAAACAGACACAGCCAGGGATGCCAAGCCCTCAGAAAGAGATCAATTACCAAGACGGTGATGATGCCAATGTCTTATTTCTGGGTCTACAGAATATAATTGATCTTCCGGGAGGGCTGAAGGTTCCATTAGGAAACAAATGCTTGCTTTCATCCAGTAAGCAAAGTCCCAAAGTCTCTCTCTCCATTCTGCAGGCTAAGCACAGCTGTCTGGGAGGACCGTGAGGGATGGGCTCGTCCATCAGCACAAAGCCAGGCCAGAGGGAGGGAAATGTGGCCCGAGGTGGGAGGGTGGGTGGGGTAGGCTGGGCTTGTCTGGAGACACAGGGGACATACTGCACTGTCTGGTCGGGCACCAAGATCATTTAGAAGGGAGTTTTAATTAC
This sequence comes from Salvelinus namaycush, assembly GCF_016432855.1. Lineage (NCBI taxonomy): Eukaryota > Metazoa > Chordata > Actinopteri > Salmoniformes > Salmonidae > Salvelinus > Salvelinus namaycush. Next base: position 29,025,455 of record NC_052343.1, read on the forward strand.
CGTGAGAAGCTATTAATGCTAACTAATGGCTGCGTTTAGGACATAGCCCAAGCAAGACAACGAACAAGTCCTTAATTGCTTGTCAAAGGGTCTTCACTCCAAGGAAGGTCTCCTATTTTTTTGCTTGAATTGGCATTATTTTTATTTCTATATTTTTTACCTCAAATGACTGGTTTAGCCGTTACACATGGACACTTGTACTGGTACTGTGCCACACTACAGTATATCATTATGGGTTCTGTAAAACACTTTTCTTAGCTTGTGAGTAGGATAAGCATCTTCGACTTGAGAATGTATTGATCCTGAATTTCTCCAAGGGGAATGCAGGTGCATACAACCACATTGGAACAGTGAGAGGTATATTCATAATTTCAAGGGTTTCTGCTAAGTAAATATTGTAATGAATGGGGGATACGCAAAATGATTCCGGAACTATCCGACGGAAATGTCAAGGAGGCATGTTGCTGTGCCGACGGGACTTCCCCAGAATGGAATCCAATCATGGAATCCACAGAATGGAATACAGCACAGCACAAAGGACATGACATCACTGAATGTAGATTACATAGAGATCTGATGAAAAGGAAATAGATTTGTTCAGACAATGTGGAGGTGTCAGAAATAGTGACATAGCTTGTGTCTGGTGGGCCCTTGTGTGTGAAATGATGCTTGGCTTGGCTGTTTGGGAGATTATCATATTTTATATGAGAATTACTGGAAGAAGTACTCTTCTTTGTTCTCAGCTGGAACCTTAGCTCTGGTCCAGGGCATTAAGTGCAGCTTTCTGATGTTGAGCCTTCAGCCAGTTGGACTTAACGCTCTGGACCAGAGCTACTAGAAACTATGGTCAATTCTGGCAACTTCCAGAACTTGAGAAAATCTAAATCAGGTCAAAAAAAGCTTTTTTGAAAGGATTATCTGTCTTTAACTTGTCTGTACAGAAATGGAAGTGTGTCTGTTAACAGGCCTGTCCAAAAGCACCTCTCACACTATGGTGCAGTTCAGATGTAACGGCTCTCATTGTTGCCCTGGCAGAAAGTAGTGGGAGCAGACATGCGCAGTACTGAGGCGTGTGGTGGCTGCTTTTTTTCGGGACGGGAGAGCTTTTCTGCCTATTAAGCACAGTGACATTCTTTGTCTGAAGGACACTGGCTGCCGTCCAAAAACTGGGCGCCCAAGCCGTTTAATTTTAAACCATAAAGAAGTTCTTGGCACAAAAGCCCTTATGTGGGCTTTGTCGCAATTAGATTAACCAGAAAGGGCAACAGAGCGGATAGAACAGGATTGGGCAGAAAGGTATTGCTGGGATATTATGCTGTGTGGCATGTTCAACTGTGGAGGAATTAGCTGGACTTGACCCTCCAGTGATGGAATATGTCCAGGGGAGAGGACAAACTGCAGATTAATAGAGTCGCATTACAGCTAACAGTGGTAAAGGTGTTTGGCCCCCAAACCGTGGCAGCTTCAAATGCAGCTACCTACCGGTATATCTCTCTCTCTCTCTCTCTCTCTCTCTCTCTCTCTCTCTCTCTCTCTCTCTCTCTCTCTCTCTCTCTCTCTCTCTGTGACACCGTTAATATGCTCTTCTCACTTACAACTTAAAGTGTATTTTGATGGCTTTTAGAATGAGTTTCATATTAATATGTCAACCATGTTTTCACAAAATGGCATCCATTGAGGAGGAACATGGAATGTATCTGTTGATGGTTTGTGCCTGTCTATCAAGAAGAGATTAAGTTGTATGGTGGGATGGAATTGAAGTCAGAGCAACAATATGTTAATCACTGTGGTCACTTTGCCCTTTTAAGATGTCCCCTCGATCTTCCCAAGCTACATCCCAAATGGCACCCTAAGCCCTATATATCGCACTACTTTTGACCAGAGCCGTATGAGAACTACTACATAGGGTGCCATTTGGGACATAGCCTCAGTCTTTATCCACAGTCACTGAGGCAGCAGCCAATAAGAGCCATTGTTTTACTGCTCTGGCTCCACCTTGGAAGTTCCAGTTAAGTATGGCCTCAGCACCGCTGTCCTCTTTCTGACCTCTGTCACACAGGTGGTGCCAGACAGACTGCAGAGGCTTAGCTCCTTTAACACAGTTGGCTGAGATGGTGGAGCTATGATTCACTCGATGTTTTCCCTCTCCAGTACGCTCCCGTCTCTCTCTGTCTCCGTCTCTCAGTCTCTCTCTCTCTCCATCTCTGTCTCCTCATAACAACCAGGCCGGTTAGTCAGATCGTCCTCTGGGAATCATTAAATTAGCACAGACAAAAAAGCTTATCCAAATCTCTCTGTAATGGGTCTGCTGCGTTGTTGGATGATGTCCCTCACTCATTTCCTGTGTAGCATAACCTCCCTCATCGTTAAAGTGTCCCAGTCTCCTTTTACCCTCATTTATCACCTGACTAACTTTACAAAAGGTACATCTCAATATGTGGTCCAGGTATCATGACATGGCACAAGTGGGGTGGGGGGGGGGGGTTCTCATCTGTTCTCTATTACTCCTCTATTGTTCCCCCACACAAGACACAAGTGGGGAGGCCGATGACATCAGAGGGCACCATCAGACTAACTCCTTCAAGTTTTCAGTCGTGTCGAAAAAACAACATTTTGCTCCAAAAAACATTTGTGTGTGTGTGTGTGTGTGTGTGTGTGTGTGTGTGTGTGTGTGTGTGTGTGTGTGTGTGTGTGTGTGTGTGTGTGTGTACATTACTGTATTTCTACGTGGGATATTGTTTTTCAACAGGAATAGTTCCAAAATAGCAGGAGTGTCTCTTTAACTTAGTCAAACGTCTCTAGTTGGATTTCTAAACTTCACTCTAAATAAATGGACATTTGCACATTATATGCAACCTCTCCCTCCCAATAATTGTACTTGTCCACCCCATCCCAATCCCAGTGTAAACAGAGGTGGATGGAGAACTACAGGCGTGGTCCTCAGTTATTCTCTGCTCCATCTATCTCTGCCTTGACCTCAATACACTTCCTCTAAAATAGTCAACTCTGCTCCACTCTGCATGTTGCTACAGTATCTGCCACATCTGAAGGCTGCCCCTAATTTACCTGAACCTACTCACACCCAATACTACACTCTAGATTTTGATAAGTATTTATTGTTTAGACATTGCATTTGTAGCCATGTTAGCAGTTTATTAAAGTGGTGATACATTCTAACCTAAACTTTAATGTAATTATTTTGCCACTATGGCCTATTTATTGCCTTACCTCCCTAATCTTACTACATCTGCATACACTGTACATAGATTTTCCTTTGTGTTATTGACTGTACGTTTGTTTATGTGTAACTCTGTGTTGTTTTTATCGCACTGCTTTGCTTTATCTTGGCCAAGTTGCAGTTGTAAATGAGAACTTGTTCTCAACTGGCCTACCTGGTTAAATAAAGGTGAAATAAATAAATAAAAATAAACTGAATGGCACTGAATAGGAATGAGTGTTTACTGTAATAATAACTGTAATACTGATGAATAAATAATGATGCTGTTGTTTTTATCTGACTTCCAGATTCTCTCTGGATCAGCCCCTGAGAGCTGTAGGATCCACCCAGGAGGATGCAGGGCCTCAGGAGGGCCTCAGGAGGAACAGCTCTAGCCAGCTCTGACTTCTGGTGGGGCGGGACAGCTGGTGTTGTGAATCAGGCCGCTATAGTGCCAGACACGGCTTCTTCCCAACACCAGGGTCACACCCCACTGTACGCAGCACCGAAGCCCCGGAGCCCAGCCCTTTCCCTCACCGGCAGCAAGGCACAGCAGCAGCACTGTCTGCAGCACCGAAGCCCCGGAGCCCAGCCCTTTCCCTCACCAGCAGCAAGGCACAGCAGCAGATCACAGGAGGACAGATCAAAATGCATGCCGAGACTAGTGGAGGATGTGTCTTTCAAAAACAGACTAGTCGAAGTTAATTAAAAATAAACAAAATATTCCACTGTGTGTCTGGGGCATAAGAGGAACATTTGAGCATGGGTCCGAAGCATAACCACCATTGTTTAATTCTCAATTGTGATTAAAGTAGAGTTGTATTGTATTGACTTGCCCTATGACAGCTTCTGTGTGTATGCACACTAGGACTAGGATTCATCATCAGTGAACTATCAGAGCATAAGACAGTACAACTAGAGAGAGGACAGTGCCTCTCTGAACAAGTGTGATGGGAATAGCATGAAATGAATAATCAATCATAATGAAATGTGTTCCGGTTTATGTAAAAGCATGACAAATGAAAGGCTGGGTATATTGCTTTGTCTGGGATTAAATTGAAAATGGATTTTGATGTTAGTCTCAGTCTTAGTATCAGTACGCTTTGTTAGCATCCCTCTGTGCTGCTTTTATTTCACTTTATATTATATACTTTTATTAAAACTCATCAAAGGACTTTTTATTTGTTATTCGTTACGGAACGAATTGTATTGTGTGGTGGTAGTTTGTGAGTGAAAGTGTTTAAGTACAATTGTGAATTAGTTTTTGCATCATTATTCCAATAATAAAGTAGGATACATGTGAACAATTACAGCTATGTATCTTGTCATTTATATGATTATCTTTGCAAATTATTTGAATATTTTATTGCGTAAAAATATTTCCATTCCGACTGTACGATACATTGGAAGCTAATCGTATAATTCATACACCCATTTCATCATAAAATAAACATACAGTCGTGGCCAAAAGTTTTGAGAATGACACAAATATTCATTTCCACAAAGTTTGCTGCTTCAGTGTCTTTAGATATTTTTGTCAGATGTTACTATGGAATACTGAAGTATAATTACAAGCATTTCATAAGTGTCAAAGGCTTTTATTGACAATTACATGAAGTTGATGCAAAGAGTCAATATTTGCAGTGTTGACCCTTCTTTTTCAAGACCTCTGCAATCCGCCCTGGCATGCTGTCAATTAACTTCTGGGCCACATCCTGACCACATCCTGACTGATGTGCAGCCCATTTTTACATAATCAATGCTTGGAGTTTGTCAGAATTTGTGGGTTTTTGTTTGTCCACCCGCCTCTTGGGGATTGACCACAAGTTCTCAATGGGATGAAGGTCTGGGGAGTTTCCTGGCCATGGACCCAAAATATCGATGTTTTGTTCCCCGAGCCACTTAGTTATCACTTTTGCCTTATGGCAAGGTGCTCTATCATCCTGGAAAAGGCATTGTTCGTCACCAAACTGTTCCTGGGTGGTTGGGAGAAGTTGCTCTCAGAGGATGTGTTGTTACCATTCTTTATTCGTGGCTGTGTTCATAGGCAAAAGTGTGAGTGAGCCCACTCCTTTGGCTGAGAAGCAACCCCACACATGAATGGTCTCAGGATGCTTTACTGTTGGCATGACACAGGACTGATGGTAGCGCTCACCTTGTCTTCTCCGGACAAGCTTTTTTCCGGATGCCCCAAACAATCGTAAAGTTGATTCATCAGAGAAAATGACTTTACCCCAGTCCTCAGCAGTCCAATCCCTGTACCTTTTGCAGAATATCAGTCTGTCCCTGATGTTTTTCCTGGAGAGAAGTGGCTTCTTTGCTGCCCTTCTTGACACCAGGCCATCCTCCAAAAGTCTTCGCCTCACTGTGCGTGCAGATGCACTCACACCTGCCTGCTGCCATTCCTGAGCAAGCTCTGTACTGGTGGTGTCCCGATCCCGCAGCTGAATCAACTTTAGGAGACGGTCCTGGCGCTTGCTGGACTTCTTGGGCGCCCTGAAGCCTTCTTCACAACAATTGAACCGCTCTCCTTGAAGTTCTTAATGATCCGATAAATGGTTGATTTAGGTGCAATCTTACTGGCAGCAATATCCTTGCCTGTGAAGCCCTTAACCATGGCTGACAGAGGACGAACAATGATTCCATGCACCACCCTCCTTTTGAAGCTTCCAGTCTGTTATTCGAACTCAATCAGCATGACAGAGTGATCTCCAGCCTTGTCCTCGTTAATACTCACACCTGTGTCAACGAGAGAATCTGGTCCTTTTGTGGCAGGGCTGAAATGCAGTGGAAATGTTTTTGGGGGATTCAGTTCATTTGCATGGCAAAGAGAGACTTTGCAATTAATTGCAATTCATCTGATCACTCTTCATAACATTCTGGAGTATATGCAAATTGCCATCATACAAACTGAGGCAGCAGACTTTGTGAAAATGTATATTTGTGTAATTCTCAAAAATGTTGGCCACGACTGTAGAATTTAAGTTCCCGTGCAGTAGAATTTCCAAATTCCTCTCCCAAAGACCTGCAAGCATGTCCACTACCGGTCAAAAGTTTTAGAACACCTACTCATTCAAGGGTTTTTCTTAATTTTACTATTTTCTACATTGTAGAATAATAGTGAAGACATCAAAACTATGAAATAACATATATGGCATCATGTACAAAAAGAAACAAAAATGTTTTTTTTTAGCAAAAAACTGTTTCTCAAGCAATATTTTTGCTAGGACTTAGTGGTCTGAGTGGGGAGGGGAAAACCGAAAACTAGCTGTTATTGGCAGAGGTTTGGAACTGTCTTTGTTATTGGTCTATTAACTAATTAACCGCCTGATGATGTCACCATGGAAAGACGAAACTTCACCCATGCAAAACCTGCTGATTAGAAGGTCCTGTGTAGATTGTATTTTCAACCAGCAACTATCAGGAAATAACACTGATCACATTTTATCACTCTTTTACGGTGTTAGTTTCATCTGCTGTTGTTGTACAATATCATACAAAATACAGAAAAAAATGAATTTGGACTGCATTTAGAAGAGATGCAACGATGAGCGAGATATTACTTGTAGTTTTCTAAACTCACCAGCAGAGGTCATTAAACGTCCATATCAGAGCAATCGATGCTTTAGTATAGTAGTGCGATTGCTTTTGTCTGTCTGATTTCTGTGAATGAAGCACTGGCTGACATTGGACTCAAAATCTATGTAAAAAAAATCACTGCCATGCTACCAATTCAGCAATGCAGTCTTTAGAAGGTAATCTGTATTCATTAATTTTGATATATTCTGAGCCAAACACTTATCGACATGTGGCTGGTACAGTCTGAATGTGGTTGCTTATTTTCAGCTCTCAGCTAGCCTGCAAGGAAGCTAGCTAGGTGGGTAAACTAGCTGGACCTGTTTGTTGTTGGGATTGTCTGTTAGTTATAACAGGTCATACGATTTATTGCTCAGTTTTGTGATGGAATAAACTGAAAGAACTTGCAAGTCAGACTATTTGATAGCGTTGTTGTTTGGAGTGTTCTCCAATGTGTCCCATTGGCCTTGCCTTAGGCTAGTCCTGTGAATGCCAGAGATACTGTAAATAAGACCTATATTTTGAGTTTGCCTAACAAACCAAGGCTTAGCTGGCTAGCTACTGCTGTAGTATAAATGCTACTACAATCTTTATTAAGATTTGTCAGTTTGGACCAGTCAGTCAGCTCATAATCTGTAACCTATTTCGTCAACAGGAGAGAATCAACACCTGTGAATGTCACAAGTCATTGATTTGATGGTGTCCAGCTAGAGCCAGCTACAGCTATGTCTGTGACCTCTCTCCTGCGAAGTGCCATGAGGTAAATAACCCACTATAGTACTTACATTATCATATTTACATCATCACCTGCACTCTGAATTGATTTTGGGAAAAGGGCCACTGTTGTTAGTGATGTCATGCATAGTTTCCAAAACTCAGTCCTGGGGCCCCCCTGGGTGCATGTTTTGTTTTTTGCCCAGGCACTACACAGCTGATTCAAACAACCAACTCATCATCAAGCTTTTACCATTTGAATCAGCTGTGTAGTGGTGCGGCAGAAACCAAAACGTGCGGGGGGGGGGGCTGAGTTTGGGAGACCCTGATGTAATGCACAGCAGGCTCCCTTTGGACTTCATAGTGATCATGGTGACAACCCTTTATCCTCACTCTCTGGTCCATGTTGTTTTTCAGAGTGGGGAACAGACATGTTGCAACACATTTGGTCCATCAGAGAGCTCTTTCAGGGGCAGATGCTATCAATGCACTGAGACCTTTCTACTTTGCAGTGCATCCAGACTTCTTTGGCCAGCATCCCAGGGAAAGGGTGAATGATTATGTCCTGTCGTAGGCTAAAAGAGCAATAATGTCAATGTATCATAGAATTATGTCGTAGGGCCATTCCATGGTGACTTAACAATTTCCATTTAACATTTTACAAAAACACATTTACTTGAAGGACAGTGTAGATGCAGCACAAACCGTCATTCTGTTACCAAACTTTGCATCTGCACTGTTACTCAATTAAATTTGTTTTTGTAAAATTTTCAGTGGTAATTGTTAAAAGTAGTCCTTGTGCATAGAGTTGTATGGTTTGTTTAACTTTGCATTCATAGTTTTTTGTTTGACATTTTAAAGTGAAAAATATGAGCCTCAGAATCATTCTGTTATCGTGGAATTGCCAATCAAATCTTTTTTAAATAATAAATTCTTTGTGTAATTCTCTTCAGGAAGTGAATGAGAATTCCCTCAAGAGACTCAATGGTTATTTGGAAAACCTTCAGAAACCGGGAACCCGCTCAGTCCAACCAACAAAGCTCACCTTTTATGTCAGGGAAATAAAGGAGAAGGAAGGCATTCAGAAGGACATCCTTCCTCCTGGTAATGTCCTTTTAGCCTGCTTAAAATGTAGACTACAGTATTGGTGTTTCTTGATCATTTGTTTTTTTCATACCGTTTCCTCTGAGAGGGTGAGTATTATGCCTGGATGCATTCCAAATGACACCCTATGCACCCTGGTTAAATGTAGTACATTATATAGAGAACATGGTGCCATTTGCAATTTGGATTTTTTTTCTGACTGACTACGTTTGTAATACATTTGACTACATTTCCCAGGGTTCCGTTCAGTCAGCTTCACTCTGCAGACCAAGGATGTCCTGACCACCGTAATGGACGTGTTGAAGTCCTGCAGTCTGTCCACAGAGCACATGAAGGGACTCAAGGCCAGCTCAGAGTCACCCAAGAGCCAGCAGCCAGTGGCTGGGCATGGGAACCCTTTCTACAGGCCCATCAAATGGGACAAAAGCTACTACAGCTTCACTGGCTTCAGAGACCCAGAGCAGGAGCTGGAGCAGGCCAAGAAAGTAGAGCCCACACTAAGGTACTGTATAATGACTACCTAGCCAAAGCAAACGGTAGCTTCTTATGTATGTAGAATGACACATTAGACATTAGCATCGCTTTAGCTCGATCACTTTTTAACTGTCAACTCAAATTCACAGATGCATTCCGAAGACGGGTTTAAAAAGAAACAAATGATCTTGCTGTCTTCGTCACTGCCTGTGTACTTGCATTCTTCTAGTTGGCTTATTCCACTGCCCTGAGAGAAGTGACGTGCTCTACAAGCGAGCCATTGGTCTGTCTGAAGAGTTGTCTTTCTACTGCAGCTTGTGGCTGAGAAACCATGAGAAGGAGGCTACGAAGAAGCAGAACGCCAGTGTCCCTCGACGGGAGGAGCTGAAGAGACTCAAGAAGGAATTGTGTCATAAATTTGCCTTGGAAGATATCAGGTAATCATCAACACTCTGAACAACAGCTATTCCATTATGATAGAAGATGAAAACATTGGTGAGTTTCATTAAGTGCACCAACTCCCATGCAGATAGAAAATGGTGCAGAGACACATAGTAAAAACTGAATTGTCACATGCGCCGAATACAACATGACTCTGATGCAAAGTGCTGGCCCTATGAAGTAAAGTGCATAGACCCTTCAGCTTCATAGGGTGCATGTTTGAGTTATGTTTGAGTTTGAGTTCTGCGGTACAACAGAAGGTGGTTAATGTCATTCCAAAGTAACGTATTATCAATGTTCTGGAGACTTTGAGCCTCCTCCTGTTGTTACATCATGACTGGGGATCTCTGCTCCCACTTGAACACCTGATCTGAGGACAATACCTCCTTCCTCCTGCAGGTGGCATCGCAGCTGGGGAGTGACTCACAGATGCTGTCAGCTCCAGAGTCTGAGCCGTCTCTCCCAGCAGAACCCTGAGGCTGTGCTCAACCTGCGAGGTATACACACCTGGAAGAGTCAATAAGGGTCTTTATGTCTTAAGAGTGGGCTTGAATTGTTCTATTCTGTTGACATTTTGAAAGATGTCCTGACTGACAGAGAATGATGAGTGAATTAAAATGATGTATGGTAAATTACTTTATGCATTCCTTATTTTCTTTTAGGACACACTATAATATTCACTGACCAATCAGGGATGAATGCCTCGGGTCATGTGATGCTGGGAACAATGGATGTTCATCACCAATGGACAAAAGTAAGGCACATGTTACATTTCAGATGGAAAAGTTACCAGTCTTTTTTATTTTCCTGTTGCTCATGTTCCGTGTTTGTTTGTGTGTTGTTCATGTGTCCTAGCTGTTTGTGAGTCTCCCCAGCTACCGTAGCCTGCTCCAGCAGACAGAGTGGCTGAAGGAGAGGATCAGCCATGTGTTGGGAGGTATTCAGGTAATTAACATAGAGAGACTGGGACCTGTACAGCCTATAGAGGAACACTGCAGCATCCTCAACACCTTCCATAAGAGACTACTGGCCCGACGCCTAGCCCTGCATCCCAGGAGCCTGCAGGGCCTGGCCATGACCCTGGAGAAGTAAGAGACTCTTCCCTATCCACCCACAGACATGTACCCTACCACAGACATGTACCCTACTGTCTACCATGTACCTGACTGTCTACCATGTACCAGAATGTCTACCAGTGGGCCAAAATACTCTGTTTATGCAGCACATTGCTGTTCAAGGGTGTGATTTTGATGCTACTGTAATACCAGTCTGTAGAGTGGGGGTCCCCAATTACACTGAACAAAAATATAAACGCAACATGCAACAATTTCAATGGTTTTACAGAGTTCATATCAGGAAATCAGTCAATTGAAATAAATGTATTAGGCCCTAATCTATGGATTTCACATGACTGGGCAGGGGCACAGCCAATCAGAATGAGTTTTTCCCCGCAAAAGGGCTTTATTACAGACAAAAATACTCCACAGTTTCATCAGCTGTCCAGGTGGATGGTGCATGTGTGTGAAGATGCCGGATGTGGAGGTCCTGGCCTGGTGTGGTTACACGTGGTCTGCGGTTGTGAGGCCAGTTGGACATACTGCCAAATTCTCTAAAATGACATTAGCAGTTTATGGTAGAGAAATGAACATTCAGTTACCTTGCAACACCTCTGGTGGACATTCCTGCAGTCAGCATGCCAATTGCATGCTCCCTCAACTTGAGACATCTGTTGCATTGTGTTGTGTGACAAAACTGCAAATGTTATTGTCCCCAGCACAAGGTGCACTTGTGTAATGATCATGCTGTTTAATCAGTTTCTTAATATTCCACACCTGTCAGGTGGATGGATTATCTTGGCAAAAGAGAAATGCTTACTAACAGGGATGTAAACAAATGTGTGCACAACATTTTAGAGAAATAAGCTTTTTGTTCATATGGAACATTTTCTGGAATCTTATTTCATCTCCTGAAACATGGGGCCAACACTTTACATGTTGTGTTTGCATTTTTGTTCAGTTTACATTTAGCCGTGAGCCGACTTTTCCTGATTGCCGGGGGGCCGGAACATAGTTATAAATGATTTGGATCCCAAACAGATATAGTATTTGACAAAAGCAGAATCATTTCAAACATTGATTACATTGGGATAGGATCACATAAGCCTCGCTCTAAATGTGTGGGAATACTTGGGAACAGATTTCCTAAATTAAAATCACGTTGAGCAAATTTCTTGGTGATTTTAGTCTTTTATGTCCAACAACAACAATTCCCCAAAACTTTTTTTATTATTTTGCTCAGAGAACTTGGAGGGCCAAATGAAATCACCGGCGGGCTGCCTATAGGGGAACCCTGGTGTAGAGGCATGTGAGAGATTCCCCGGCCACTGATGATGTACCTGTGGTGTTTTGTCCCAGTGACCGCTCCAGCCCCAGCCTGCATGAGATGGGTCACTTCGTCATCCCAGCCACCTGTGAGCCTAGCAGACTACAGACTTTCCTCCAGAGCATGGCCTGGGAGGCCCGACAACGAATCAAACACAGGAACCAGTGAGTGTCTCTGTCAACCGTGTCTTCCTGCCCTCCTACTTCCTACATGTCTGTGTACATTGTTGTATTGATTATCCCTCTGTCTGTGTGTGGCTAGGCGAGCTCTGTGTGTGACCCTGACCTGTGTCCGTCCCCCAGGCTGCAGGCGGAGGAGGAGGAGGTACTGCTCCACTGCCTGGAGGGTCTGGCCCTGAGGAATCTGTCCAAGGAGCCCAGTGTCAGACACAACCAGATGATCCCCTGCTGCAGGCGGTTGCTGGAGGAACGCTCCCCCCTCATGGAGGGCCTCCGGGTGGAGGTCTCCCACTTCTACTCTGTGTTGCAGGACGGGGACTTGTGCATCCCCTGGGACTGGAAGGGCTGAGGGCACAGGGACAGGGGACATGCTGCAGCACGCCTGGTTGAACCAGACTGAATGTTGTGCTCACCATGTCTACCACCAGGCTACACTGCAGCTGCCACACAGAGAAACAAACCAACTGACTCTCACAAGGTCAACCACGTTATCCTTCTACTGGAGAGCACAGATAAACAGACATACTCTTTTCACACTATCGTGCTGAACCAGGGCCCGGTTTCCCAAAGCATCTGAAGGCTGAGTTCATAGTTAGAACCTTTGTAGGAGCATCGTTAGATCTCTGAACTGTTTTCCAAAGCCGTCCTTACTAAAGTTGCACTTCAAAACGCTTGTTATTTACCGCCTGCCTCAGATCACTCCTAGAACAGCTAGTGTTATTTTTCCCTTCCACTAAACATAGAATCAAGATGCTTATCTGTCTCTCTGTGACCGCTGATAACTTCACAACGATGTTGACTACAAATATAAAGTTGCCAATGTCTATGCAATTGTTAGAAACAACCAAAGGATAAAATTATGCTTAAATGAAAACCTATATGACTGCATTCAGATATAAATAGCCTACCTACCTACAGTATAGTCTACATAGGCCTATATTTCAAATAGTTTTATTTATCTATTTGGCTACCGTCTGTAATTTATGCCTCTATATTTCATGATGTGTAAAATCATGATTTAGTGCATTTATTATAGGGTAAGCATTAGAATAAGCGTCTCAATATTTGCAGTCGTACTAGCTGATCCGTCGTCAGTATTGTGGAATAATTATAATTTTAAGGTAAGATATTAATGAAGAAAGCTGATCCGAGAGCAGTGCTCCATTTCTTTCAATCTTGTCAGTATCGACACACTTAGCGAACGTTCTGTCTGCGTGGCGGTACATCTTCGGCCGTTGTAGGAAAGATTAATCGTTAAAACACTCGTAAGCCTAAATTCCATTCCATCGATATCGGGAAACCAGGCCCAGTACTGTGTTGGCTTGCATACGTTCTTTTCATAATGTCCTTTCCAGCACGTTCCAGTAACTATGGTGGATAGGATGGGTAACCAGACTAGCGCAGCTCAGCTTGGCTTAGTAGTGTGAAAAGATTTGGTCAGAGCAGGCTGGTGCAATAGAGTGAGTTTGTATTAACCAACAAGAAGGTATAGTATCTGGAAGTCAGTCAGTGTTCAGGTGTTCAGGAGGGTGTGCGAGTGAAGAAACCAACACAGAGTAATAGTATCAATATTTTCATTAGGGGTGTATGAGGGAAAATAATAAGATGTTTGTTAATGTAGTACAGTAGCGCTTTTTATTGATTGTGTTATTTTAATGAATATGTTGGAGTATTATTTCCGAGACCATCTACGAAGACAACTATAACACTTATTCAAATTTATTACACTTGACTTTAAACTGTACAGAAACACACTTTGCTGTCACAAAAGAAGAGCTAAGAGAAGAAATGGCTCGGTATTACAAACTGTCTCATACGATGATCGGACGGGAGACGTCCTATACTGCTGCAGTGTTTAAACTCTCCACTAGATGGAGTGCTCTCACTAAACTCAGTATGGGGTTCATTGGTTTTTGTAATGATGTAAATTCTTCTGAGTGAGATTTGATGTTCTGGTGTTTCTCAGAGTAGGAGTGTGGATTTAGGATCAGTTTGACCTTTTAGATCACAATAAAAAAACATTACATGGACAGGGGAGACCTGATTTTTAGATCCGATGTTTGATACGTAGAACCTATGGTCAGTGGTCTACTGTAGGTTGACCTCGACTGAAATGGACAACTGCTACTGGAAGAAGAGCTATAGTACTGGAAGTGGATCCCACCGCATTGATGCAGCTCTCGGGCGACGGGACAGTCAAATGGAATGGAGACTTTATACTGCAAGATCAAGTAATACTAACTGTATTTTGCATCAGTTACCTGACTAGCTAGAATACTGTTGAGACAACTGGGAACAATAATGCTTAATATGTTTGTTTTTACCTCTTGTTAAATTTAACACAACCAATACCACAGAATAAAGACCTGATCAAATAAAGTGAGTGATTTCAAGCGTTGGGAGAAGATGGATAATTTATTTCATCTAATATAATTTAGAGATGCTAAATGACGAATGTAAAATGTGTATGACTATTGCTAGATTAACACTATTTTCAACATTCTTGTTTGTTTGCCATTGTCCTTCACAAAGTGTGTTGTAACTTGTTGCAGAGCTGACTGACTCCATCCCAAATCAGCTCTGTGCTGAACGGTTGTCAAAAGCCAATTTGATCCAAACACACCCATACATAAACTCTACATGAACATGTGGATGTCTCTCTCACTCTCCCAGAGTGATAAATGTGTGTTGAATTAGACAATATGAAGTCCCTTCCTCCTCTGTACACTGAGCCAGAACTATATAGATAGATAATGTGTTCTTTATTTAAATCAGTGGTCAGAACAGCCTCTTCAAAGAAACAACAGATCATAGATCCACCATCACCTGTCTTCCTGTCAGTCTGACTGTCCAGCTCCTAGATTCAGGGCCCGTAAAAAGTAGTGCACTAGGGAATAGGGTGCCATTTGGGATGGACCCTGAGGCAGGGTGGGATGGATATTAGCAGAGTAATTCCTAGCTTTTTAGGAGACATTAATAGACAGGGGAGGTTGTGTCCTGCCTGGCATGGGGTTGGCCTTCTAGCAGTGCTAGTGTTAGTCATCCTGCCTCTTCATTGTGCAGGATATGGGTTTGGTTGGTTTATGGCAAGCTGATCCTGATCGGCCACTTCCTCCTAGTTAGAGAGGAACTCCCTCTGAGTTTGAGTGTTGCCATAAAGCCATGGAGGTCATGACGCTAAATCATACTGTTTTGAAACAGGAAAGCCTTTAATGATTTATACCTGAGCTCCCGCTGTTGTTGCCATACCTCCCCTGATCTAATGTAGTCAGGGTACCAGTCTTTAGAACTAACATTCCACACCTTCACACTCTTGTCTTTGGCAAATGACAGGAGTGGCAAGGAGTCGAATGTTATAACTGAACAGAGACAGCAACCAGGCGCTCTAACGCACTGTTCCATACTGCTCCTGCTCTAATGCGTTTTCACAGACGTGGGAGGGGAGCGTTCACTATCAATTACCCCATTTGATCATGACAAGAGGCGGCGACCTGACCAGCGTTTGGCCCTCTTGTGACTGTGGTAAAGGTTTTAATCAAGTGCAATACAGTTGGCCATTATTCTGTAAAATAACAAGGGCCATCAATATCTTCAATGTCAAATGAAAAGTAATGGGAAGACAAACATGCTACCTTTCCTGTTATTTAGGTTGCTGGGAAACTAACTTGAATGTCCCTGGCTACTTCAAAGTAGATCATATTTTTTGTTCTGAACTGAATGTTTCTGATCACTCAACTCTCTTTCCCAGCGTCATCTTGCTTCCTTTTGTAACCAGAAAATACATCCTGGCATTATGATCATAACATTCAGTTCAGAACCAGAAATATGATCTACTTTGAAGTAGCCAGGGACATTCAAGTTATTTTCCCAGCAACCTAAATAACAGGAAAGGTAGCATTTTTATCCACCCGTGACTTTTGATTTGACATTCAGATATTGATTGGGGCTTGAAAGAGTATTACTGGTGTTCATGTGATTCCCATGTTTTATGTCTCCCAGTCTTTCACAGATTTTATTTACAAGTTTAATATGACTCAGGGAAGGGAGACATCCATGTTAGAAGTCGACACCGTGTCTACCCCGTCCATCAACACAAGTGCGGTGGAACTGTCCTCTTGGTCTAATGGTTAAGATTGGTTGGTTGGTTCCTCCCGTGGGAGACTCGGGTTCAGATCTCGGCTGGTTAGACGGACAACCAAGTTGTCTTTGGCCATTTCCAACACTGACGCTTCTTGACTCTTTCTTTTCATAGTGCCCCAGTCCTAGTAGCCTACATACACTCTTGGGTTTTTCCTCTGAGCAGGATTGGGCGGGGCCAGCTCCTTATCCAGGACTGGATAATGGGGTCAGAGCTCTGTCACTCAGGCGGGAATCCCACTGCTTATTTTGGACTGCTAACATGTAAAGGATAAACCTCACTGGGGTTCTCCTGTCCTGGCCTCTGTGTGTGTGTGTGTGTGTGTGTGTGTGTGTGTGTGTGTGTGTGTGTGTGTGTGTGTGTGTGTGTGTGTGTGTGTGTGTGTGTGTGTGTGTGTGTGTGTGTGTGTGTGTGTGTGTGTGAGTGAGTGAGTGAGTGAGTGAGTGAGTGAGTGAGTGAGTGAGTGAGTGAGTGAGTGAGTGAGTGAGTGAGTGAGTGAGTGAGAGAGAGAGAGAGAGAGATATTCCTGGAGACTGAACCGAAAGCACAACATCAATGGCATGGCATTCACAGAGGCATTCACAGAGGCATGCATGAGTAAGCATTGCTTGTCAGTCTGAGACAGGACGAATGGATACGATCATGATCAGTCATTTATTTGTTCATATTCAAAGTGGACATTATAGTTGTTTAAATAAAACGTTAACATTAGGCTACTTACTGCAGTTTAAATACAAATTATTTAGTTTTTAGTTGTTTTAAATACACAAGCCAGAGAGAACGTTTGATTTAGTTTGCCTGGTACCATGGAACCAATGGAATAGTCTCAAAAGTGTCAAATTAAATTAAAGCCACAGTCTATAATTTTTTCCACGAAATGTAAATATTGAAATAACTCCCTTGTTTTTGCACAACTGGTGTTTGAGGTCTACGCCACGACATATTGCATACTATATTGTAACATTTCCAATTCAAATGTTACTGTTAAAATGGCATCAATAGGGCGACGCTAGTATGTAACTGCCCAGCCCCGCTGTCCAACAAAGTCCTGGAGTCACCTTCCGTGTGATGAAACGGAAGTATGCTCACGGCTGTAGGATTAGAGACATTCAGGGCATTTTCGACAAACTCACCTCTTGCACTTTACATGGCACATAATACACATATATGGTAAAACCTACGTTGTACCTCTTGATATTTTGCGCGTGAACAAGGACACGGGCGCAAATGAACACATTCCATGGAACGCTTCATTGCACGGAACGAATGGATTAATTCTGCGCTGGCGGATGGTCAAGGGAAGCCAGTGGAAAACGCTGTACATTTGATCTCAAGAAAGTGCAGCCTTTTATTAAAGCACAACGAATGCATCGCAGAGAGCATTTCGTTCAGAGAAGGTATCATAGAGTAGCAAATCCTTTTTGGGAGACTGTTCAGCAACTGTTTGGCTATTTGAGCTTATGCGCGCAAGTATCGAGCTAACTTATTACATCAAATGGATTCATTATTTAATTGCTTTCAACAGTCTCTGTTTGATGCGCATGGTTGGCTACATTTGAAAGAGTTGTGATGGTGGATTATAATAATTGGACGGAGACTTACTGTTAAAACACGTTTGTGCGTAATTGAACAGAGGAATTGATAACGAAAACCGGCAGTGGCCCTTCTCTGTGCTTGGGGAGAATCGGAGTGGGGGACACGCAGCCGATTCCACAATATTGGTTTCTTCCCCGCAGCATTGACGTAAACAAGAACATACAACTCTGTAATATTAAGTTATAATTACTCTCAAATTTCAATACGCAAAACACGTCAAATATGAATTATGTATGCAAATAAGGACGACCTGAAGTTTGTTCTATTCCAAAGAGTTTTCATTGACGTTGACTGCCATTCCAATTTCCTTCAAACACACGTCATTCACCCGCAGACCTATTTCATCAGTTACACATTTTATTTGGTGTCAGTGAGTGGATACCATTTTTGCACAATAGGAGCAACATTTAATAGAACCATTTAATCTAGTCTTATCGTCATTGCATCTATTTACAAAGGCAACCGTAGGCTATGTCTAAATGCGGGTTTAAAGACCCCTATTCCAAAGCAGTCGTGCAAATGGCTTCATTCCCTGACTCCGACTTGAAGACATGCCCCCTATGCAAAGAACTGTGCTGCTCCTCTGCTCCGCTCTCCTCCAACTCTTCTACCTCCTCGTCCTCGTCTCATACCTCAACTAGCTCATCCTCCAGAAGGCTCCACGTCCTCCCATGCCTCCATGCCTTCTGCAGGCAGTGTCTGGAGGGCCAGCGGAACCCCGGAGACCCCTTGACACTCCGGTGCCCGACTTGTGACCGAAAGGTTCTAAAGCCCATATCAGGAGTAGATGCCTTGCCCTCGTCAAACTTTTTATTTAGCAACATGTTGGATGCCGTGGTAAATTCGTCTGAGGAGCAAATCAACAATACTGTTAGCAGCAGGGGCAACAACTTTTCTCACAGACACAGCAGAGAGACCCTGTGCAGCTCTTGCAACGAGGGCAACCCCGCTACTTCTCACTGCCGAGACTGCCAGGAGTACCTTTGTAACAACTGTGTATGGGCACATCAGAGGGTCCGGCTTACCAAAGACCATTTCATTGATAGACTAGTGGAGAGTCTGTTTCACCAACACCTGGGGAACCGAACCAACAACTCTAACAACATTCCTACTGCCACTCTGAGCCGGTCCTCCTTCCAGTCAAGCTACTCTCTGCTGCCGTTCTTTCAGGACAGGCTGAGTTTCTGCCAGGAGCATGACAATGCGGTAAGTTTCTCCATCTGAGTCTAACTCAACTCAACTCTAACTCAACTGAGCCACACGGTCCCGTGTGGCTCAGTTGGTAGAGCATGGCGCTTGCAACGCCAGGGTTGTGGGTTCATTCCCCACGGGGGGACCAGGATGAATATGTATGAACTTTCCAATTTGTAAGTCGCTCTGGATAAGAGCGTCTGCTAAATGACTTAAATGTAATGTAAATGTAACTGCAGTAATGTTGTTTAATATCATCATGAGATCGCCCCCATCCTCCCATATCCTCTGTCTGACCCACCACCTCTTCAAAGCTTAACGTGGGTTTGAGTGTTATTGGACACCTCTTCAAAGCTTAACGTGGGTTTGAGTGTTATTGGACACCTCTTCAAAGCTTAACGTGGGTTTGAGTGTTATTGGACACCTCTTCAAAGCTTAACGTGGGTTTGGGTGTTATTGGACACCTCTTCAAAGCTTAACGTGGGTTTGAGTGTTATTGGACACCTCTTCAAAGCTTAACGTGGGTTTGAGTGTTATTGGACACCTCTTCAAAGCTTAACGTGGGTTTGAGTGTTATTGGACACCTCTTCAAAGCCTAACGTGGGTTTGGGTGTTATTGGACACCTCTTCAAAGCTTAACGTGGGTTTGAGTATTATTGGACACCTCTTCAAAGCTTAACGTGGGTTTGGGTGTTATTGGACACCTCTTCAAAGCTTAACGTGGGTTTGAGTGTTATTGGACACCTCTTCAAAGCTTAACGTGGGTTTGAGTGTTATTGGACACCTCTTCAAAGCCTAACGTGGGTTTGAGTGTTATTGGACACCTCTTCAAAGCTTAACGTGGGTTTGGGTGTTATTGGACACCTCTTCAAAGCTTAACGTGGGTTTGAGTGTTATTGGACACCTCTTCAAAGCTTAATGTGGGTTTGAGTGTTATTGGACACCTCTTCAAAGCTTAACGTGGGTTTGGGTGTTATTGGACACCTCTTCAAAGCTTAACGTGGGTTTGGGTGTTATTGGACACCTCTTCAAAGCTTAACGTGGGTTTGAGTGTTATTGGACACCTCTTCAAAGCTTAACGTGGGTTTGAGTGTTATTGGACACCTCTTCAAAGCTTAACGTGGGTTTGAGTGTTATTGGACACCTCTTCAAAGCCTAAAGTGGGTTTGAGTGTTATTGGACACCTCTTCAAAGCTTAACGTGGGTTTGAGTGTTATTGGACACCTCTTCAAAGCTTAACGTGGGTTTGGGTGTTATTGGACACCTCTTCAAAGCTTAACGTGGGTTTGAGTGTTATTGGACACCTCTTCAAAGCTTAACGTGGGTTTGAGTGTTATTGGACACCTCTTCAAAGCCTAACGTGGGTTTGAGTGTTATTGGACACCTCTTCAAAGCCTAACGTGGGTTTGGGTGTTATTGGACACCTCTTCAAAGCTTAACGTGGGTTTGGGTGTTATTGGACACCTCTTCAAAGCTTAACGTGGGTTTGAGTATTATTGGACACCTCTTCAAAGCCTAACGTGGGTTTGGGTGTTATTGTACACCTCTTCAAAGCTTAACGTGGGTTTGAGTGTTATTGGACACCTCTTCAAAGCTTAACGTGGGTTTGAGTATTATTGGACACCTCTTCAAAGCCTAACGTGGGTTTGGGTGTTATTGTACACCTCTTCAAAGCTTAACGTGGGTTTGAGTGTTATTGGACACCTCTTCAAAGCTTAACGTGGGTTTGGGTGTTATTGGACACCTCTTCAAAGCTTAACGTGGGTTTGAGTGTTATTGGACACCTCTTCAAAGCTTAACGTGGGTTTGAGTGTTATTGGACACCTCTTCAAAGCTTAACGTGGGTTTGGGTGTTATTGGACACCTCTTCAAAGCTTAACGTGGGTTTGAGTGTTATTGGACACCTCTTCAAAGCCTAAAGTGGGTTTGAGTGTTATTGGACACCTCTTCAAAGCTTAACGTGGGTTTGAGTGTTATTGGACACCTCTTCAAAGCTTAACGTGGGTTTGAGTGTTATTGGACACCTCTTCAAAGCTTAACGTGGGTTTGGGTGTTATTGGACACCTCTTCAAAGCTTAACGTGGGTTTGAGTGTTATTGGACACCTCTTCAAAGCTTAACGTGGGTTTGAGTGTTATTGGACACCTCTTCAAAGCTTAACGTGGGTTTGAGTGTTATTGGACACCTCTTCAAAGCTTAACGTGGGTTTGGGTGTTATTGTACAAACTCAAATGGGATCTACCATTTGGGCTTGACAGTCCATACCAATATCACAGTCTCATAACACCAATATCACAGTCTCATAACACCAATATCACAGTCTCATAACACCAATATCACAGTCTTATAACACCAATATCTCAGTCTCATAACACCAATTTCACAGTCTTATAACACCAATATCACAGTCTCATAACACCAATATCACAGTCTCATAACACCAATATCACAGTCTCATAACACCAATTTCACAGTCTCATAACACCAATTTCACAGTCTCAGTCTCATAATACCAATGTCATGGATAAATAATATATTATATAAATGTACATTTGGAGAGTAGTTGGAGCAGTGTCTCTGCTGGGGTGTACTTGGACTAAGCAGCAGTGCAGTCCCTCACTCCTGTCCATTGTCTGACGTCACTACTAGGCGTCATTCTGACGTCACTACTAGGTGCCATTCTGACGTCACTAGGCGCCATTCTAACGCAGTTGCCAGGAGCCAGTGCAGACGTGAGACAATACACTCCTGTCCTGACTCCGGTGCAGACAGTGTGGCGTAGGAGTGCATGCTCCCAATAGAGAAACATACAGGAAGCCTTTACTCAGTGGAAGGCCAGTCGGAATGTCATGACGTTAGCCTTCAGCAGAGCAGTCATCTGGGAGACATGTTGAGGATGGGACTACACACACATTCTCTCTGTATTCCCACGCCCCTACAGACACACTTTCTATTTGTTCTACCCATTCACCCTCTTGTCTACCAATTCTCTACAGTCTCTGGTGAGAACGTTGAATGTTACAGAGAACACTAACACCAGGTCAGTGAGATGGTTGAACATTCCTGCCTTGTAGTGGGGCAAAGCCAAAGAAATCCAGCATCTGAATAGCCTTGACAACAAGGAGGTTGGGTTGAAGTTGGCCACCTCAGACATAGTGTGCATCCCAAATGGCACCCTATTCCCTAAATAGTGCACTACTTTTGACCAGGGCCCATAGGGTGGACATAGTTTTGGTTAGATTTTTTTTATCCCCCCCCGCCAGACGCTTGACTAGAAACTCAACTCACTACAATACCTTATGTAACTTATTGTCTAAAAAACAGTTTCCCTTTTCTAGTTGTGAATGGCCTTGGGTCAGAACTAGTAGGAGACCTATATACATTCAATGTTTAAGCTGAGAGAATGTTGTGCCCTCTCTCTCTCTCTGTGTTGACTTTCATTCCAACAGTAGGTCACAAGGTGGAAGGGACGGAAGCCCGTCACTGCATTGTTGCTGTTGTCTGTTTTCTCCCTCAGGCTTGGGGTCAGGGGTTACGAGGGCGGGGCCACACTGGTTGCCATGTGGTGACGGTGTAGAACGTTCAGTAAAGACTCACCTAACCCAAACCTTTTTGTAGATTACATTAGGATAGGAAGACTTGATTATTCTATAAAGAGGAAATGTGAACGTTGCTGGTATGTTTAGGCCTTGAGTCATTTGGATAGCCAACCTAGTTTGCTGTGCAGCTTAATGACATGTTAGAGGAATGCATCTAACTCATCCTCTAATCAACAGGACAATAAGAGGTTAGTGGTTAGAAGAGAAGCCTTTTGCATGATGACACTCCCAGCTTGTCACTAACCAGTTTAGTCTCTGTCTGTAACTCTCATCTAGTGGCACGACGATCTGATGAGCCACTGCTACAGGCTAGGTTAATGTGTTTTCAGATATTGTCTCAGTCACTGAAATAAAAGCCACTGTTGTTGCCGTTATTGACAACACTGACAGCTATGAACATTCAGTCAATGATTCCACAGTACATTAGACAGTTAACTGTGGGGAAGAGGGCGGGGAGCGAGTAGTCCCGTCTCTCATTGACTACACAGGAGGCTGCTGAGGGGAGAACGGCTCATAATAACGGCTGGAATGGAATAGTATTGAACACCAGGAAACCATGGGTCTGATGTGTTTTATACCATTCCATGTATTCCTATCTAGCCATTACTATGAGCCTGTCCTCCCCAATTAAGGTGCCAGCTGCCGCCTGTGATTGACTACCATCGCTCCTACCAGTGCAGTGAACTCGTAAGGAATCTTGTCTGGTTTATAATTCTGTCTAGCTGGGGATATCCTGTGTGAACCAACCCCAAAAGCCTCCCCGTCAGTCACTATGTTATTATTCTGTTTCACTTCTTCTTCCTCCCTGTGCCTTTCTTTTTCAGTTTCAACCCATTTCATGTGAGAGAGGAGCCCCTCCCGGTGCTTTGATATTGAATCTGGCAGTTAGGGGCACAAACGTAAAACAATCCCACTGCCCTGGCCCAGCCCCGGCTTAGCCCCGGCCCAACCCCGCCTTAGCCCCGGCCCAACCCCGGCTTAGCCCCAACTTAGCCCCGGCCCAGCCCCGGCTTAGCCCCGGCCCAGCTTAGGACGTAACCAGAGAGAGAGGGGTTCCTCTAATGGCGGTTCCTTTCCTCCTATGGTAGGACCAGACCTTCGTCAGGAATGTGGAACGGTCTTCATTACGGCTGAGGAGGGAGGCCTGACTGGCAGTATTACTAATATACCTCTTATGTAACAGAATTAGAAGCCAGATAGAAGAACTGGAGATCTGTTGTTTTATTCCCATGGAAAGTTCTCTCTCTAATGTAGCTCTATTCCTCCTAGTTCAGCTGCTTCTGAAGGTGGATGAACTTTGCAGATGTAGTCCATATTGATTAGTTCTAGACCAAACCTTTAATACAGTTTAAAGTTCTACTGTAGGCTACACATGCACAACCATTGCATTGGCAGGATTCAGGTCTTTTAATGAAAGGAATTGTACATCTTTTCTCCCCATGACTGTAAATCTCTGTGTTGAAGAGACTTTGAAAATAGTTTTAACTTGACAGAGTGGACGTTTGGTTTCCCTGCTGGTCCTACAAGACGGCAGACATCAGCAGACATTGCATTAACGATGGGGCCCAGCCTTCTCATTGGGAATATGAAAACATTGTCTAGCCAAAATAACTCTGTTTATACGTCCCAAATGGCACCCTATTCCCTAGATAGGGGTCGGGTCAAAAGTAGTGCACTAAGGTAAAGTAGTGCACTATGAAGGGAATAGGGTGCCATTTGGAACGTAGACTCTGTGTTGCCATAAAGCAGGCAGCACGGCCGGCGAGTCAGTGGAACATATGTCTGAACATTTAATGCTGTTGTATGAAGAAGACAGATGGAGCAGTCAGTCCAGGGAAGTAAAGAAAGCAGTTGGAATGGTCTGCAGATTGTGTTTCTGATGAACAGTGGAAAGTAGAAGGGTGATTCACTCAGTGTGGGTCACGTTTTTTCTTCTGCTGAGTCTAGATTTTAGTACAGATGGAATATCACCATTGTTTGAAACAGAATGGGTGTACACACAGTCAGAGCTGTGTGGAAGTGTTGGACACATCGATCAGTGTAGAGCTTGTCAAAGAGAGATGTGTCCATGAATGTGTTTTTGTTTTGACCGCCAGGTCTCTGTTTTGGCTCTGGAACTTCCGGGTACTGGAGTGGACATTCTGTTTGTTGGGTAGTTCCTTCACTCTTCCATTAACCAGGGGGCTCATATGGGTGGGTGGGGGGGCTGTAGGGTAGTTCAGCAGATGCAGGTCTGGCTGCCCCCACACCCCCCTCCCACACGCACAGCTCACATGGAAGCGCTTTTATAATTTTATATACAAGAAATGTCTGGCATGGCATCAAAGCAGCTCTCTCTCTGGGATGGGATGGAAGCCCTATTCCTAGACAGCGATGGGCTCCGAAACGTCTCATGTGTTCTGGCTCATGGTCAGTCCATGAGGAGGCACAGTTCTTTATTAGGGTTCTGAAATTCTGGGAACTTCCCCAAAAACTTTTCCAGAAATCCTGGTTGGAAGATCAGTGGAATCGGGAGGGAATAAGCAGGAAATCTAGGAACGCTCCAAACAGGAATGTAGAAAAACCTGTGAGTTTCGGTAAATTACAGGAATTTAGCAACCCTAGTGTATCAGAACTGGAGGCCATCTACACACAGAACAACTTGGTGTATTGCTTGTAGTGTTCTATTGTAGAGGCTGAGCCATAGAGATCAAGTCGTACATGTTACTGGAAGAACACTCAAACACTCAAACCAACAAACAAATCAAATACTATTTCATTTGTCACATACACATGGTTAGCAGATGTTATTTTTCACATACACATGGTTAGAAGATGTTATTTTTCACATACACATGGTTAGCAGATGTTATTTTTCACATACACATGGTTAGAAGATGTTATTTGTCACATACACATGGTTAGCAGATGTTATTCCGAGTGTAGCGAAATGCTTGTGCTTCTAGTTCCGACCATGCAGTAATATCTAACAAGTAATCTAACAATTTCACAACTACCTTATACACACAAGTGTAGAGGAATGAGTAAGAATATGTACATAAGCCATATGTACATATGGCCAAACGGCGTAGGCAAGATGCAGTAGATAGTATAGAGTACAGTATATACATATGAGATGAGTAATGTAGGGTATGTAAACATTATATAAAGTGGCATTGTTTAAAGTGGCTAGTGATACATTTATTACATCCAATTTTTCATTATTAAAGTGGCTAGAAATGAGTCTGTTGGCAGCAGCCACTCAATGTTAGTGATGGCTGTTTAACAGTCTGATGGCCTTGAGATAGAAGCTCTTTTTCAGTCTCTCGGTCCCTGCTTTGATGCACCTGTGCTGACCTCGCCTTCTGGATGATAGCGGGGTGAACAGGCAGTGGCTCGGGTGGTTGTTGTCCTTGATGATCTTTATGGCCTTCCTGTGACATCGGGTGGTGTAGGTGTCCTGGAGGGCAGGTAGTTTGCCCCCGGTGATGCGTTGTGCAGACCTCACTACCCTCTGGAGAGCCTTACGGTTGTGGGCAGAGCAGTTGACGTACCAGGCGGTGATACAGCCCGACAGGATGCTCTCGATTGTGCATCTGTAAAAGTTTGTGAGTGTTTTTGGTGACAAGCTGAATTTCTTCAGCCTCCTGAGGTTGAAGAGGCGCAGCTGCGCCTTCTTCACAACGCTGTCTGTGTGGGTGGACCATTTCAGTTCGTCTGTGATGTGTACGCCGAGGAACTTAAAACTTTCCACCTTTTCCACTACTGTCCCGTCGATGTGGATAGGGGGCTGCTCCCTCTGCTGTTTCCTGAAGTCCACAGTCATCTCCTTTGTTTTGTTGACATTGAGTGTGAGGTTATTTTCCTGACACCACACTCCGATGGCCCTCACCTCCTTCCTGTAGGCCGTCTTGTCGTTGTTGGTAATCAAGCCTACCACTGTAGTGTCGTCTGCAAACTTGATGATTGAGTTGGAGGCGTGCATGGCCACGCAGTCATGGGTGAACAGGGAGTACAGGAGAGGGCTGAGAACACACCCTTGTGTGGCCCCAGTGTTGAGGATCAGCGGGGTGGAGATGCTGTTTCCTACCCTCACCACCTGGGGGCGGCCCGTCAGGAAGTCCAGGACCCAGTTGCACAGGGCGGGGTCGAGACCCAGGGTCTCGAGCTTAATGACGAGTTTGGAGGGTACTATGGTGTTAAATGCTGAGCTGTAGTCGATGAACAGCATTCATACATAGGTATTCCTCTTGTCCAGATGGGTTAGGGCAGTGTGATTGCACACTGCTGGACAGAGCGGTACACACTCAGTCATGGTGCTCTCTGTCTCTCTCTCTCTCTCTCAGCTGATATTGCCACCCTATTTGTCTTGCCACCCTATTTGTCTTGTTTTTGAAGTCCACCATCCCAGGGAATGGTTTGACTGTCCCCTTTTCTTCACTTCAGACACATGAAATACCATAACATGGACTTGAACGTGATAACAGCTCTGTCCTGTTCCACAGAAGTTCAAGTGCATCCTGACTTTGGTTCCTTTTACCCCAGCTTTGGGTTGTCTTTGGCCACTTCTGTTGGCAGTTTGGTGTTTAAAGGCCCCTCTATTCCTCCCCCCGCCCTCTGTGATGCTGATAGATACAGGATCACAACCTCTGGTACGATAACACAACACTAGGACTGTAACGGTCATGGAATTTTGGATGACTGTAATTGGCCAGCCAAATGACCGCGGTCACCGTAATAGCCGTTTTGAATAACAAACATGCATTATTTTGGCTGCCATGTTTCTCCTCTCCTCTGCTGTTCTGACCTGGGGGCTGAAGACATCAGCATGCTTCAGTTGGGCTGGCTGCTAGCCCAAACCCAACGAGTGAGCTCGCAAACTCCTTTAAAAGACCTTCGCTTGAAAAACGTGAAAGAAGCGTCAATATTACCGTTTGTTGATTTGAGACCCCGTAGCCAGTATCAACTTCATCAAAACAGTCAACATTTATTGAAGATTACCCAAGATACCTGTTATTCATTTTGAAATTTTTATGTTTGGTGCAGCATGAAACAATGTGTGGCCAAACAGCTGAAAAAACCCTTACCGAAGTCCTGAACGTGGTGTTGAGGGCTGTGTTGGAGGTATTAGTCAACGCTGATGGATTGGCCTTTGTGGTGGGGAGAGGAAAGCACCTCCAAACTCCTTCATTTGGTCTTTTCATTGAGAGGAATCCGCCTCAGTGATTACTGTCAGACAGATCCGCTGACATTTTCAAACGGCTCACTGGGAAGAGGGAAGGGGCCAATGGGTGAGCTATGTACCCCGACCCATGCTGAGTGATCCATCATTTCATTTGAGGGCTTTGTGGTGCTGAGTGGACTAAACACACACACACTCGTACTGAATCTCCAGAACTAACTCAAGAGCATCCAGTCTAAATGAACTCTCATTGTGAAAACTCCCTGACAACTTCACCTCTGCATTAAACCTTAGTATCGTCAGAGTATGTCCCCACACCAGCACCAAATTATTTAATTTTAATTTTATTTCACCTTTATTTAACCAGGTAGGCTAGTTGAGAACAAGTTCTCATTTGCAACTGCGACCTGGCCAAGATAAACCATAGCAATTTGACACATACAGCAACAGAGTTACACATGGAATAAACAAAACATACAGTCAATAATACAGTAGAACAAAAGAAAACAAAAAGTCTATATACAGTGAGTGCAAATGAGGTAAGATAATGGAGTTAAGTAATTACAATATAGCAATTAAACACTGGAATGGTAGATGTGCAGAAGATGAATGTGCAAGTAGAAATACTGGGGTGCAAAGGAGCAAGATAAATAAATACAGTATGGGGATGAGGTAGGTAGATAGATGGGCTGTTTACAGATGGGCTATGTACAGGTGCAGTGATCTGTGAGCTGCTCTGACAGCTGGTGCTTAAAGTTAGTGAGGGAGATATGAGTCTCCAGCTTCAGAGATTTTTGCAGTTTATTCCAGTCATTGGCAGCAGAGAACTGGAAGGAAAGACGACCAAAGGAGGAATTGAGTATGAACCGAGGGCCAACCAACGAGAGCGTACAGGTCGCAATGGTGGGTAGTGTATGGGGCTTTTGTGACAAAACGGATGGCACTGTGATAGACTGCATCCAATTTGTTGAGTAGAGTGTTGGAGGCTATTTTATAGATGACATCGCCGAAGACGAGGATCGGTAGGATGGTCAGTTTTACGAGGGTATGTTTGGCAGCATGAGTGAAGGATGCTTTGTTGCGATATAGGAAGCCGATTCTAGATTTAACTTTGGATTGGAGATGCTTAATGTGAGTCTGGAAGGAGAGTTTACAGTCTAACCAGACACCTAGGTATTTGTAGTTGTCCGCGTATTCTAAGTCGGAGCCGTCCAGAGTGGTGATGCTGGACGGGCGAGCAGGTGCGGGCAGTGATTGGTTGAATAGCATGCATTTAGTTTTACTTGCATTTAAGAGCAGTTGGAGGCCACGGAAGGAGAGTTGTATGGCATTGAAGCTCGTCTGGAGGTTAGTTAACACAGTGTCCAAAGAGGGGCCAGAAGTATACAGAATGGTGTCGTCTGCGTAGATGTGTATCAGAGAATCACCAGCAGCAAGAGCAACATCATTGATGTTTACAGAGAAGAGTCGGCCCGAGGATTGAACCCTGTGGCACCCCCATAGACTGCCAGAGGTCCGGACAACAGGCCCTCCGATTTGACACACTGAACTCTATCAGAGAAGTAGTTGGTAAACCAGGCGAGGCAATCATTTGAGAAACCAAGGCTGTCGAGTCTGCCAATAAGAATGTGGTGATTGACAGAGTCGAAAGCCTTGGCCAGGTCGATGAATACGGCTGCACAGTAATGTCTCTTATCGATGGCGGCTATGATGTTGTTTAGGACCTTGAGCGTGGCTGAGGTGCACCCATGACCAGCTCTGAAACCAGATTGCATAGCGGAGAAGGTACAGTGGGATTCAAAATGGTCGGTAATCTGTTTGTTAACTTGGCTTTCGAAGACCTTAGAAAGACAGGGTAGGATAGATATAGGTCTGTAGCAGTTTGGGTCTAGAGTGTCTTCCCCTTTGAAGAGAGGGATGACCGCGGCAGCTTTCCAATCTTTGGGAATCTCAGACGATACGAAAGAGAGGTTGAACAGGCTAGTAATAGGGGTTGCAACAATTTCGGCAGATAATTTTAGAAAGAGAGGGTCCAGATTGTCTAGCCCGGCTGATTTGTAGGGGTCCAGATTTTGCAGCTTTTCAGAACATCAGCTATCTGGATTTGTGTGAAGGAGAAATGGTGGGGGCTTTGGCGGGTTGCTGTGGAGGGTGCCGGGCAGTTGACCGGGGTAGGGGTAGCCAGATGGAAAGCATGGCCAGCCGTAGAGAAATGCTTATTGAAATTCTCAATTATAGTGGGTTTATCGGTGGTGACAGTGTTTCCTATCCTCAGAGCAGTGGGCAGCTGGGAGGAGGTGCTCTTATTCTCCATGGACTTTACAGTGTCCCAGAACTTTTTAGAGTTAGTACTACAGGATGCAAGTTTCTGTTTGAAAAAGCTAGCCTTAGCTTTCCTAACTGCCTGTGTATATTTGTTCCTAATTTCCCTGAAAAGTTGCATGTCACGGGGGCTATTCGATGCTAATGCAGAATGCCACAGGATGTTTTTGTGCTGGTCAAGGGCAGACAGGTCTGGAGTGAACCAAGGACTATATCTATTCCTAGTTCTACATTTTTTGAATGGGGCATGCTTATTTAAGATGATGACTGTTGCTATAGAGACATGTACTAGCTAAGTATTATACGGTGCTTGAATGAAGTTCTGGATACATGCCACACATCCATGCACTTTAGTGGTAATACATAGGAACATATCAAAGATAAACATCTTTAGGGGCTCTGTATTGTAAATATTGATGTTCTTGGCAACTGACCAATGTAATTGTTTATTGGCCTCATTTCTCTATACAATGTAGTGATTGGCCTGCATCACTCACCCTGCTTTCTCCATCCTATCCTGTACGCTCTACCCTTTCACTCCTGCAGTGGTGGAAAAAGTAGCCAATCGTCATACTTGAGTAAAAGTAAAGATATCTTAATAGAAAATTACTCCGGTGAAAGTCACCCAGTAAAATACTATGTGAGAAAGTCAAATTATTTGGTTTTAAATATACTTAAGTATCAAAAGTAAAAGTGTAAATAATTTCAAACTCCTTTATTTAAGAATGATTTTTGTGTTTTTTATTTATTTACGGATAGCCAGGGCACACTCCAATACTCAGACATAATTTACAAACAAAGCATTTGTGTTTAGTGAGTCCACCAGAT
The DNA here is from genome assembly GCF_016432855.1 of Salvelinus namaycush. Classification (NCBI taxonomy): domain Eukaryota; kingdom Metazoa; phylum Chordata; class Actinopteri; order Salmoniformes; family Salmonidae; genus Salvelinus; species Salvelinus namaycush. The sequence continues at coordinate 29,056,376 of NC_052343.1, forward strand.
CAGGCAGTAGGGATGACCAGGGATGTTCTCTGTTTAGTGAGTCCACCAGATCAGGCAGTAGGGATGACCAGGGATGTTCTCTGTTTAGTGAGTCCTCCAGATCAGGCAGTAGGGATGACCAGGGATGTTCTCTGTTTAGTGAGTCCTCCAGATCAGGTAGTAGGGATGACCAGGGATGTTCTCTTGATAAGTGCGTGAATTGGACCATTTTCCTTTCCTGCTAAGCAAATGTAATGAGTACTTTTGGATGTCAGGGAAACTGTATGGAGTAAAAAGTACATTATTTTCTATAGAAATGTAGTGAAGGAAAAAGTTGTCAAAAATAAAGTACAGATACAAAAAAAAAACTACTTATGTAGTATTTTAAAGTATTTTTACTAAAGTACCTCACACCACTGCACTCCTGCTTCTCTTTCTCTTTCATTATTTCTTAGCCTTGTTTCTTGTTTCTCTCTGCTTTAGACAGGACTGTGTCCAAAACACTGAGTATGTGATGCCGTACAGTACATCGTTGTGCAGACCGAGGCAGAGCCATAGCTTAATGTCATTGTTACTATTATTAAATCGTCAGGACCCGACAGTCAACATGTTAGATACTGTACAGAATGTAACAATAGAACTGGCTGCGGTTGGTTGTTGCTGTATGTGAGAGGATAGCTGTTCTGTTGCTAACGGTCTGCTTCTGTGCCTGTCCCTCTGCAGGTTCTGCATTTCTTCTGTGACACGTGCTCCGTGCCTGTCTGTGGGGAGGGCAGTGTGGATTGTCACTCGGGCCACAGCCTCCGCTACCTCCAGGATTCCCTGCAGGACTCCAGGACCCTCACAATCCAGCTACTGGCAGACGCCCAGCGGGGCAGGCACGCTGTACAGGTGGGTGATGGGATGCAGGGCAGGCACGCTCTAGGTGGGTGATGTGATGCAGGGTAGGCACGCTCTAGGTGGGTGATGGGATGCAGGGTAGGCACGCTCTAGGTGGGTGATGTGATGCAGGGTAGGCACGCTCTAGGTGGGTGATGGGATGCAGGGTAGGCACGCTCTAGGTGGGTGATGTGATGCAGGGCAGGCACGCTCTAGGTGGGTGATGTGATGCAGGGTAGGCACGCTGTAGGTGGGTGATGTGATGCAAGCATGCTGTAGGTGGCGGGGACTCTATGTAGATCTATAGGGGGATATACAGCGGGGACTCTATGTAGATCTATAGGGGGATATACAGCGGGAACTCTACGTAGATCTATAGGGGGATATACAGCGGGAACTCTACGTAGATCTATAGGGGGATATACAGCGGGAACTCTACGTAGATCTATAGGGGGATATACAGCGGGAACTCTACGTAGATCTATAGGGGGATATACAGCGGGAACTCTACGTAGATCTATAGGGGGATATACAGCGGGAACTCTACGTAGATCTATAGGGGGATATACAGCGGGGACTCTACGTAGATCTATAGGGGGATATACAGCGGGGACTCTACGTAGATCTATAGGGGGATATACAGCGGGGACTCTACGTAGATCTATAGGGGGATATACAGCGGGGACTCTACGTAGATCTATAGGGGGATATACAGCGAGAACTCTACGTAGATCTATAGGGGGATATACAGCGGGAACTCTACGTAGATCTATAGGGGGATATACAGCGGAAACTCTACGTAGATCTATAGGGGGATATACAGCGGGAACTCTACGTAGATCTATAGGGGGATATACAGCGGAGACTCTACGTAGATCTATAGGGGGATATACAGCGGGAACTCTACGTAGATCTATAGGGGGATATACAGCGGGAACTCTACGTAGATCTATAGGGGGATATACAGCGGGGACTCTACGTAGATCTATAGGGGGATATACAGCGTGAACTCTACGTAGATCTATAGGGGGATATACAGCGGGAACTCTACGTAGATCTATAGGGGGATATACAGCGGGGACTCTACGTAGATCTATAGGGGCATATACAGCGGAGACTCTACGTAGATCTATAGGGGGATATACAGCGGGGACTCTACGTAGATCTATAGGGGGATATACAGCGGGAACTCTACGTAGATCTATAGGGGGATATACAGCGGAGACTCTATGTAGATCTATAGGGGGATATACAGCGGGGACTCTACGTAGATCTATAGGGGGATATACAGCGGAGACTCTACGTAGATCTATAGGGGGATATACAGCGGGAACTCTACGTAGATCTATAGGGGGATATACAGCGGGGACTCTACGTAGATCTATAGGGGGATATACAGCGGGAACTCTACGTAGATCTATAGGGGGATATACAGCGGGAACTCTACGTAGATCTATAGGGGGATATACAGCGGGAACTCTACGTAGATCTATAGGGGGATATACAGCGGGAACTCTACGTAGATCTATAGGGGGATATACAGCGGGAACTCTACGTAGATCTATAGGGGGATATACAGCGGGAACTCTACGTAGATCTATAGGGGGATATACAGCGGGAACTCTACGTAGATCTATAGGGGGATATACAGCGGGAACTCTACGTAGATCTATAGGGGGATATACAGCGGGAACTCTACGTAGATCTATAGGGGGATATACAGCGGGGACTCTACGTAGATCTATAGGGGGATATACAGCGGAAACTCTACGTAGATCTATAGGGGGATATACAGCGGGGACTCTACTTTGGTGTGTGTGTGTGTATGACGGCCACTAGTCAGCTCTGACAGTTTGTATTCAGAGACTTGACGGCATCAGGAGCAGAATGGATCATTAGTGTCCTCTATCACTCCAGCCTCACAGGACCCGGAGAATGGGAGTGGGAGGGAGGGAAAGAGGGAGAGGCCATAGTGCCCATTTATAGCCCCTCTAATACCATGTCTGCGTCCCAAATGGCACCATGTTCCCTACATAGCGTACTACTTTTGACCAGAGCCCTATGAAGGGAATAGGGTGTCAGCCCTATGAAGGGAATAGGGTGTCAGCCCTATGAAGGGAATAGGGTGTCAGCCCTATGAAGGGAATAGGGTGTCAGCCCTATGAAGGGAATAGGGTGTCAGCCCTATGAAGGGAATAGGGTGTCAGCCCTATGAAGGGAATAGGGTGTCACTTGGGATGCAGACAACCACAAACATTAGGCCACTCCTCCTTAGGCTACTGGCTGGGAGATGGGTTGTCATCCAGCTGTGAATAGAGAGTGAAGGGAACGGGATTGCTTTGGGAGGACTGACACAATGGAGAGGAATTCTAGGAAGACACTTCCTTCCCCCACCCTGACCCCCCCCTCCCATATCCCCCAAACCAACTCACTCACATGGCAATGAAATATGTATGCCCCTCCCCTTTCTCAAAACACAATAGAAAAGCACACCTCCCCCTACCCCCTTCAGTCCTGTGACACTCAGTTGGTGTTTTGAGGCTCACTTAACTTGAAGACCTAATTCATCAAATGCTGCTAACTCAATCTAGGTTGAGTGTTTTTAGCTCCTGTGAAGAGGCTGTACTATGACTAGGACCAGCCTGATAATCCATTATCTCCTATGAAGAGATCTCATGGGCTGTGTCCCAAATGGCACCCTGTTCCCTATGGGCCCTGGTCAAAAATAGTGCACTACATAGGCAATGGGTGCAATTTGGGACACACATAATGTTCATGGGCTTGAATGGCACAAAGCCCAAGCTGTAGAACTCTGTCCTGAAAGGTAGAAGACCTTTGGCCTAAAGGGTCACATTAAAACACCATAATCTCATTTGCCGCCTTTTTCTGCCCGTTCTGCCACCCCCTTAACCTCTGACCCAGGATTTGTTACCCCTATAGATGACGTCATTGGTGATTCCTCTCTGATTGACACCACCACCCTGGTAGTACCCCTCATTCCATTGGTTGAGCTCAGTCCTGCCGGGAGGGATCAGGTTACGGACGGTTGTCAGCTCCCACCTAGTGAGAAGTTCATTTAACCTTTTTGTCCTAGTCAGTCACACTTTATATCAAGGCCATTTAGCAGACACTTTTATCCCAAGCGACTTAGTCATGCGTGCATACACTGTATTCACTCTCCCAACAGTTAAAGGCCTGTCTGCTGATAAAGCATTTTGGTAGCAGATCTTAACACAGTCTTAACTTAACGCTCTGAGCTTTAGTTCCGACCCCTATATCCACCAGAGGTGCCTCTATGGGGTGACTTCATGATGAGGACCAACTACTTGCTGGAAAACAGTTGCTGTGTTGGCCTGGGGTCAACAGCCTCTCTCCAGCAGTAGTACTGGAGCCAGTCTGAGGTATTTCATTCACTTAACCAGCTGGCCTCATACTGAAAGGACTTTGAGAGGTCACGCATCAATTTTGGTGCAAAAAGGTTGAGAAACCCTGATTGACTGTATCTGATAAGGAACAATGTGTCACTATTTAAAGGTCTTAACCTGTGACTAATGTGTCAATGTACCATTCAAAGGTCACGCTACATTTTGTCCCCACTAAAGCAGTTTCTTAATGATTTACCTGCAGCTGAGCATTGAGAAAGCCCAGGCCGTTGCCGAGCAGGTGGAACTGAAGGCCATGGTGGTCCAGTCAGAGGTCAAAGCCATCACAGAGCGTCATAAGAAGGCCCTGGAGGAACGAGAGTGTGAACTGCTGTGGAAAGTAAGTTGGTTTTCTGCTAAGTAGTATCATACTGTAGGACCTACAGTATATTTACACATTCCAGCAGTGTTACAAAACCTAACAGACAGGTTTAACTATCTTTTCTTTCTCCCTTCTGTCCCTTTCCACTCTCCCTCCTTTTTCCCTCTCTAAAGGTTGAGAAGATCCGTCAGGTGAAAGCCAAGTCCCTCTATCTCCAGTTAGAGAAGCTGCACCAGAACCTGACCAAGCTGGACAGCACCATCGCTACAGTAACCCAGGTCCTAGAGAAGGGCAGTAGTTTGGACCTGCTGCTGGCCAGAGAGAGCATGCTCCTCCAGATCACAGAGCTTAAGGCCCTCAGGGAGCTGTTACTACCGCAGGATGATGATCGCATCCTGTTCACCGCCCCCGACCAGACCTTGCTCCTCGCCATCCAGTCCCTAGGTCTGGTCAGCTCTGGGGCCTTCGCCCCCCTCACCAAGGCCCAGGGAGAGGGGCTTTGTCGGGGCTTGCAGGGTAAGCAGGCTTCCTTCACTGTGGTGGGGTATGATCATGATGGAGAGCTCAGGCTGTCTGGGGGGGACGGTGTGTCAGCTGTGATGGTGGCGCCCGATGGTAACCTGCTAAACGCTGAGGTGACCGACCATCAGAACGGGTTGTACACGGTCAGCTACCTGCCCAAGGTAGAAGGAGAACATCTGGTGTCAGTCCTTATCTGCAACCAGCACATCGAAGGCAGCCCCTTTAAAGTGCTGGTCAAGTCTGGCCGTAGCTATGGAGGTATCCCCTTGCCGGTGGCCTCGTTCGGCAGAGAGGGGGACGGAGACGGGCAGCTGTGTCGCCCCTGGGGGGTGTGTGTGGACAAAGAGGGCTACATAATCATAGCTGACCGAAGCAACAACAGGGTGCAGATCTTCAAGCCGTGCGGTTCCTTCCACCACAAGTTTGGTATGCTGGGCTCCAGACCAGGCCAGTTGGATCGACCAGCTGGGGTGGCCTGCGACAGCCAGAGGAGAATCATCGTTGCCGATAAGGATAATCACCGCATCCAGATCTTCACCTTTGAAGGCCGGTTCCTCCTCAAGTTCGGGGAGAAGGGAACCAAGACCGGTCAGTTCAGCTACCCCTGGGACGTGGCGGTCAGCTCGGAGGGAAAGATCCTCGTCTCAGACACCCGGAACCACCGCATCCAGCTCTTCAGGCAGGACGGCACCTTCCTCAACAAGTACGGCTTTGAGGGGGCTCTATGGAAACACTTGGACTCCCCCAGGGGCGTGGCCTTCACTCAGGAGGACCACCTGGTGGTGACAGACTTCAACAACCACCGTCTGCTGATCATCCGGTCGGACTGCCAGTCGGCCCGCTTCCTGGGATCAGAGGGAACCGGTAACGGTCAGTTCCTGCGGCCGCAGGGCGTAGCAGTGGACCAGGAGGACCGCATCGTGGTGGCTGACTCCCGGAACCACCGGATCCAGGTGTTCCAAACCAACGGTAATTTCTTATGCAAGTTGGGGACTCAGAGTAGCAGCTTTGGACAGATGGATCGCCCGTCGGGTATAGCTGTTACTCCAGACGGAAGGATTGTTGCCGTGGACTTTGGAAACAACCGAATCATTATGTTCTAGGCTAGGCAGTTTGTCTGCTGGTTTGCAAAGAAAGAAACATTGAAGAGGAGATTTTGAAACACACCCATCAGAGGCAAATGTCTTTGTGAGCAAATGGAAACAGTAATATTGAAACTTGACCTTTTCTCTCAGTTATTACCTCTATTTTGAAAGAGCAAATCAATGCAGTAGATGAACCAATGCCAACAAGGGGTTATTGTCAAAAGCTGACATTTTGAACCCTATAGTAGGCCTTCTGTGACACTATCTGGCTCGATAGTTGTCTTTTCTCCTGATGTGTGCGTCAAAATCTCTGATTTTCTCAGGGAATTTCTTGCATTCTTGAAAGATTTCCACTGCATCATACCTACCTCATGTAGCTGTGTTTGAATGTACTCCTTTATTATTTGATGCAGAGATTTCGCCAGTGGAATTTTGATAAAGTAACTACCTCAATGCAAGAGAAAAGTATAGTTAACATGAAGTAACATTTGGTTGATATTTGCACAGAAAGCGCGCGCACATTTTCTCTAATTGTTACTGTGCACATAAAGGTGTGAAATCCCAGAATGTTGCTGAGAACAATGTATAATAATGACTGTGTTACATACATGTGGAAACGTGGAGTCAGACATTTTTATAAACTCGGCAACTGTTATTTTTCCATTTTGTTTTTGAATATGCCTCCATACCTCTGTAAAACCTTTTTACCTCATGTCACGACCACATAGTACCTCAGAACTCCAGTGTCCTCAGGTTGATAGTATGATCGAGTCCCAAATGGCACCCTATTTCCTAAATAGTGCACTACTTTTGACCAGAGCCCTATGGACCTTGGTCAAAAGTAGTGCACTAAATAGCGAATAGGTTGTAATCTGAGACTCGTCCTGTAAAATGGATTCTCTCCACAAAATGGCTGCTGCCAGTTTGCTATAGGCAGGTTGAATATTTGATATCAGTTACCATTGTCAGTTCAGTCAGTCGTGTGATTTCAGCTTGAAGGGGAAAAAACATTTAACAAGGAATTGACCACCTTGAATTGGGTGAATCATCAGAACTGTTATTTTCTGGGCATCTATGAAGAATTGTGACTTGAAACTACTGGCAATCATCATTGTTGTTCGATGAATGAATACATGTCAGGATTAATATATCCTAAGGCAACTAGTGCATCCGGCCACAACACAGTGAAGATTAGACAATGACACACTGGTGTGGATTAACTTGGATTTAATCTGAACCGTGTACGACTGCTGAGTCTAAATCTATTTACTGATATCCATTTAGAAATCAATGAAATCTGTGTAGACTAACTTTCCTAAGAGTAGAGGGGTCTAAGAGTAGTGAAGTTTCATTCTGATATGTTTGAACAACGTTTCTGCACATGTTTGGTGGTTTAGATTGGCACCCTAATGATGCCACCATGTTCCTTTCTTTGTGGTCGTTGTTTGAAAAGTCTATCGTTGCCTCTGTGCCTCGACTCTGTTCCCGTCAAAGAAAGTCATCCGTTTAGCTTTTTTTCCTTCAAAATAGAATGCGTCATTCATGGGAAACCGCTCTGAAAGAGAATATTGTTTTATCCTGGTGGCAAATAAAATCATTTTTAAAAGTAAAACTGACCAGTAAATTAAAAGTGACAGCATTGATGTTGATCTCCATTGCCTCCATAGTATTTTCAATAGATATTCTCCATAGTAACCCCTAGCTGCTTGTCAGTTGCCTGATGACCCACTCATGTAGCCTACAGATGGCTGAGTAACCAAAGCAAAAGGCTCCACATAATTAGAATTCCATCAGCTGCTGCTCCCACACCCACATTCACCCTGCTCTAAAGTGTGATGGCAGTTGGTCACATTAGACGTTGTAATTTCAGTCAGCACAGCAGTTCCTCTCTATTGTATGTACCTGTCTGAGAGAACATAACCAAACCAGGTCATTCATGGTTCCACAGTGGCTATTAACTACAGAACACCAAGAACCAGTAAAAATGCAAATGTTAAAATTGAATTATTTTTTTCCCGCTGTAGCCTGCCCTGTTATAAGCTAGCTGTTCATAGCTGTTAATAATGTGCTTATAGCATTAACTGTTAACGCCAAGTCCCAGCCTCTCCTCCCTCTGTGTCTCTGACTGCGTCTAATGGGCCAGTATTTCCTGTCTGTTGAGCCACATTGCCACAAGTGCTGGTTTACGAGGAGAGCTCGGTTCTGTTCCAAATGGCACACTAATCCCTATATAGTGCACTACTTTTGACCAGACCTTTATGAGCCCTGGTCAATAGTAGTGCACTAAATAGGGACTAGGTTGCCATTTGGCACACCACCCTCTGTGAGTTGGTGAGGCACCATAGCTGTAGGTCTCCAGTTGCTCTAACCCCCAGAAGAGCTGGAAGGCATGCAGCTCGCCAGACACACCTCATATCTCTTTTACCTTAATAATCACAGCTGGATGTACAGGGGGACCAGTGAGACGTTGGGCTCCAGACACAGCTTACTCGGTTACATCCTCTTAAAGATTGAACCAAAATGGCCACTTTTTAGATATTGAGTTTCCAGGTATTTTAGTGGATTATTCACATTAACACTGTTCCAGTGTTGTAGCTTGTGCCTTTTGTTATACAGGAGATAAATTACACTGTTTCTGGGCCAATTTGTGACCAGCAGGAAAGCCATTGTGACAAAAAAAAATGGTATAAATGGACTATTTGAAGTAATAAATATAACTCTTAAAAATGGCTCACCATCACTATCATTTAGTTTTTCAGTATTTCATTTTGTTCTTGCTGGTATGACCCCTGGAATATAAAAAAAACATTATTATTTATATATTTAACCAGGCAAGTCAGTTAAGAACAAATTCTTATTTACAATGACAACCCACTGTTCCCGGTAAGCCAACTGCCTTGTCCAGGGACAGAATGACAGATTTTGATCTTGTCAGCTCGGGGATTCGATCCAGCAACCTTTTGGTTACTGGTCCAACGCTCTAACCACTAGGCAACCTGCCGCCCCATATATACCTCATTATACAGAAAGATATCTGTATAATGTACATCTTTACCTCAGTATTACTGAGCTACGCCCATTACCTCATTGCTGAACTGTTAATACCTCGTTGGCATGGTTGCATTTTTCAAACCTCAGTTGAATTGCAGTTAGATGTGTGGTCTTATAGTGTACTGTTACACTAGAGAATGGAAAGGGAAGGCTTGGAGAAGTTATGAACAGTTTGATCAAGTAGATTAAACCCAGGACAATGCTGCTTCAAATCCACACTGATCTGATGTATTTTCAGTACATTGTTGGTTCCTATCGTTTGAACTTAAGTTAGCAGTTTCTTAAAAGACCTCAAGATCTTGACACTTAGAAGACAAGACTTGTATATTTTAATTTTAATGCATGATTCAAAAAGTTATTGTGGGAAAGATTTGTCACTGCTTTGTAATTATTTTAGGGTTATATACAGTTACAGTATGTTAGGTTGAGGAGGATGGCTTCCTTTGACTATAAGATTGTATCTATTTTATGAACAGCCTTACTGGGCCCAAACAACAACAGCGTTCAAACAGAAATACATTTGTCTTAAGTATTTCACTAGGACCCTCATTAGCTACTGCTAAAGCAGTACATAACACTATACTAGTAGAGGACATTCAACATGTACTCCGTCTATACTTCCACAGTTAGAAGTATCACAATTAACTTTAAGCCCTTGGTAGTTTTCTTGATTAAGGTAACCTTTGTTGAACTTTGTTATTTACCTGTTTCTGTACCTGCTGTTTGCTTTTTATTGTCAGGTTGCAAAATTCTGTTAACTTCACGGGTTTTCAAGAATTCCAGGTTGGAGGATTCCCGGAATCAGGAGTGGATAAAGAGGGAGGGAATCTTCCAAACGGGATTTCTGGGAATTGGTGGAAAGTTTATTTGCAACCCTAGCCAGAAGTATACTTTGGGCTCCATTTGATCCGTATGGTGGAAATTCAGCACTGTAGAGAAATTAAAGGCAACGTTCCCACATTTCGTGGAGACTGCATTCATGGTTAACGCTGCATATGTCAACTCAAATCAGAAATTACCTTTTTACATTTCAATTGGGCTATAGCGCTGAACTTCTTCGATTAAATTGAGCCTCAGTCTATCCAAACTATTAGAAATGCTCTGTGTTCTGTCATCCACAGTAACTTATCTGGTTGAGCAGTATGGGAGGATTCCAGCATTAGTACTTTTCCTCTCATGGAGATAAACAACAGCAGCCTATCAGTTCATTAGAACATGGTCTTAGACTAATGTGATCATGTAGTCAATTTAAGTCGAACTCCGGTAGGTATAATGCTAGTGTTCCACGTTTTGAAAAACTCTCAATAAGCAACTTTTACATATTCTGATTTTTTTTTTTTTTTAATTACATAAGATCCAACTTTAAAATGCTTAATCAGATAATTTTTGTTGGGAAAAAATATTGATTATGAGGGAGTGGACTCAAACAGATTTGTTTTACTTTTCCAATGTATAATTTTTGTTGGGGTGTGTCTCGTATGTGGGGAAAAATGGCTCAAGGAAAAAATATTCTGTATTGTGACAATTCTATGCTGTTGTGAAATATCCATTATACTGTCAGATGTCTCTGATCCTTAGTCCCAGTCAGACCATTTGAGCGTGGTAAATGGGAATGGGGTATATTAATATTTTATTATTTGATACTTTAGGCCATTTACTCTGGAATTGTGTTGAACCCAAAAAATTCACTGTATGAAAAACGTTGAGGTCATTTGACTGTTTGTGGGGTTTATATAACCTGGAGTCAAGCCTAAATATTGTGCCGTTTCATTTGAAGTGAAATGAAAGGATGCTCCATATGGATTCCACTTATGAGTGTTTGAAAGGGATAGCAGTGAGATTAGGGGACTCTAAAAGAGTTCTTCCAATACTCCCTCCTTCTCTATACCCTCTATTGACTGGTTGGAAGTGTTGGTGTGAGCCCTAAATGCCACCCTGTTCCCTAGAGCACAGGTGTTAAACTCATTCCACGGAGGGCTGGTTGTTTTCACTTCTTCCTTGTACTTGATTGAGGAATTTAGGTCACCTGATTCTTATGTTTTAGCAGACGCTCTTATCCAGAGAGACGTTCTGTACTGGTCCCCCGTGGGAATCGATCCCACAACCCCGGTGTTGCTAGTTCCATGCTCTACCAACTAGACTCACGGAACCTGGGTTGTCTAGCTCTTAACTGAAAGGAAAAACCAAAAACCTGCAGACACTAGACAAGGCCATCCATGGAATGAGTAACACCCCTCCTCTATAGAGGGCACTACTTTTGACTAGAGTCCTATCAAAAGTTGTGCATTATATAGGTACTAGGGTGCCATTTGGGACTCAAGATGCATTCTGAAGGATGTTAGGCGACTACTGTTAACCTGCCGTCTGCTTCTCGTCTATATGGACTTAACATTTCCTATGCAGTTTGGGATTTCAATAAAATGGGATTCTTGTATCCAACATCCATTTCCTGATCCGTCTCTTTTTGAATCCAGTAGAACACCAGAAAAGCGGTGTGTCCGCATACCAAGAGGTGAGGGCAGTGATCAGGCCATTTGTTTTTATTAGAGGAGTATTCTCATGGCTTAGTCTGTCAGCAGTGAAGGGGAGGCTTTAGAAAGTAACACCCCATTTACTTCAGGTACATTACAATGGGTGGTCCAGGTATCGACATGGCCCATGTGGGGGGAGGGGGCCTTCCTCAAGTAGGGGGGGGCTGATGACAGATCAACTCCTTGAATGCCCACTCCATGAAATTTGCATTTTTCTAAAAGTTCACAGGTAATGTACACAAACGTAACAGTATTTATACATATTGTTTTAACAGGAAAAGATCAATAGCTGGAGTGTGTCTAATGGGATGGGCCCTGGTCAATCAAGTGTTGTACTATGTACCAATTTGGGACCAATACCAGGTTTTAGTTGTGTGTGGTCCTTGTGCCCTCCTCTTAACCCCTCCCCCACACAAAGCATTAAACACATTCCTCCTCTGACATGACTGCAGCACAACTCCACCTTCTCCCTCAAGGGTCTGAGAACTATTACAGACCCACCAGACATATAAAATGCAAGTCAGCTTATTTCTGTAAATAAAATTTATTTTTTATACAGGTATTTCATTTGCCCCAAGCAAAGTCGGTCAGTATATATCATAACGGATGTTGCTGTCACAAATGGAAAGTTAAAACTCTCAGAGAACAGAGAAATCATGTCAGATCTGCCCCAAAGACACTGCAGGTGATAGCCACTGAATAAAGGCTCCGTCCCAAATGGAACCCAGTTCCTTATATAGGGCACTACTTTTATTAGGGCCCCATAGGGCTCTGGTCAAAAGGAGTGCACTTACATAGGGGATAAGGTGTAATTTGGGCGCACCCGAGGCGGGTCCATAATGTGAACGCACCCTTCGTCCACCTGACAGGAGACCTCTGCATTTCATACCAGGACCTGACCTGGAGGGGCTCCGTCTGGGCGCTGAGGGGTTCAGTTTCCCCCTAGGTACAGATCTAGGATCAGCTTCCTCTCCACCAACGTTAACCTTAACCATTAGTGGGAGGAAATGCAAAGCTGAGCCAAGATCAACATCTAGGGACAACTTCACCCTACACCGGCACCGAGTTGGGGTCAGCTTGCCTTAAATAAATAATACACTGAGGTGAAGTGATGAGAGGTGGACAGGTGCGTGTTGATGTTGGTGTGCAATGGGGCACGGAGGGTTAGGGGAACCAAGGGTTGAGGGCTCATTTGCGCTGGACTGTTGTGAAGGGTGAGGGCATCTGGATGGGTGGTTGGACAGGCTGGAAGGAGGAGGGAACGGGCTTCTTTCGTGTGTCTGGAGAGGGCGTCTGGATCACTGAGGGGAGGAGCTGGTTACGTTTGATGATCTGCAAGGCGAGCTGTGTGTTCCCTGAGAGAGGAGAGGGGATGGGGGGGGAGAAACAAAAAGAGAGGCCGAGGGAAACAGTGAGATCATACACAGCTCTTAGTAAGGTCATAAGGTCCTGACCCCTGACCTTTCTACACTGGACAGAGGTTGACTGACAGCAGTAATCTGTCATCACTGCCTTTGTGCCAGAGTGTGGCCTTCAGCATTCTACCTGGAGAATTCTAGAACTGGAATGTCAAGAGTTTGACATCAGCCCCAACACTTCCTTGGAACCCCCCAGCCCAACCTCAAACGATGCTAGAAAAGAATAGTCAAGAAGAATCTAAGACAACTATCATAAGGGCCAGATTGGGAAACCTGAGGGCCCCACATCACAACTTTGCAGGTGGGAATGAGAACCCAGAGAGATGTAGCTGACTCACCGTTCTGCAGCTCCAGGTAGACAGCCAGTAAGATGGCTTCAGGAGGAATCTCCTTCGTGTTCACCATGGAGGCGGCCTGGGGGAAAGGAACAGGTTCACAGACATCTAAACACAGTCATGTTTGGGACAATAACACATCTGAATGGTTTCAAGAGATAAGTATCTACTGTAGATGTGTGTGTGGGCGTGTGTCTGCGAGTATGAAACGTACCTGATGCAGGCACTTGCGGGCCTTCTCATACTCACTCCTCAGACAATAGGCACTGCCCAGGTTGAACAGCATTATGGCCCGGGCTGAGCTCACTGTGCTGGGGTAACACAGAGGAGTCTGCTTCCCTGCTGTACCAACACACAACACACCCTGTCAACAGAGGAGTCTGCTTCCCTGCTGCACCAACACACAACACACCCTGTCAACAGAGGAGTCTGCTTCCCTGCTGCACCAACACACAACACACCCTGTCAACACATGATCACTGGATGTCACCTCACACACAGATGGGGAGTCTCTACTGAGACTGCAGGGAGTGTGTTAGGTGATGTGTGTGTGTGTGTATATATACACTCACATGACTCGACAGGCTCCAGATCCCCTTTATCTGGCCCTGTGAACACAAACACACTATCAAACAGTGATCCAGTCATCATGTGACTCAGACATCAAACCATCATGTGGTTAAATGGATAGGTCATTTCAGTTAGGGCAGAATACTGGTTGGGGTGCTGTGTTTTCCAGCAGAGCCATCGATTGGAGCTAGAGAGGTGGGTGTGAGGACTAACCTTGGTCCTGCTCGCTGGACAACACCCCCATGGAGACATCAGTGATGTTCTCTGGGTTGAGGTGACCGATGGCCTCTGAGATCCGGTCCAGGGATATGAGGGCCTCTGCAGCATACAGGTGGCCCAGGAACCTGGAACAGAGAGACAGAGGATGCACCGTCAGACAGAATCAGATGCACCATTGACTCACTAGTACTGGGGCTTGTTCATGGGGATGTGAACATAGCTAATCGTATATACTGTCAAAAAAATAAGATATACCGTAAAACTTCAATGAACAGCCCGGGCGTTAAATCACTCAACACAACACACTTCTTAGAGACAGGCTTCTATTTGAGCCCGGCGTCTTTGTCCTTAATGCACACAGCTTTTGCTCATTTGCATTGTTAATTGTTTAATTCCAGCATTCATTTTAATCAATTTCCTGCACTAATGTGTTATCATTTATACACGGTCAGGTTTATTTTGTCTTAGTATGCCTCTATAAAAATGTACTAGTCTCCTTTATGACTGTGCATTTTCAGCAGTTCTTACTTTTGCCACTAGAGGGTTATCGGACAATTATCTGTACTCCCAAAGTGCTGTGTTCTTGTGCTGGCCAGTTCGCTAGCAGTTATTAGCGGTTTCTTACTGCCGATAAAACGGATGATTGCCATAATTGATTTATGTCACAAATCAAACCTCGTAAACGATTAATGGTAATCTCGTAAACAGTTCATTTGCTGAAATGTCTGCTGTTGCCTGGCTATTAAATGGGACTGGTGGCTATTTGATACTGAGTTTTACAGTATGTACAGGTGCGACCAAATATATTGGCACCCCTGCACTTTCCTTAAATAATTCCCCTATTCTCAAATAAATTTGACATGACGTTTTTTTTCCCTTCATACTTTTATTGGATTTTCAACATTGCAGAACCTTTGTAAACTTTTTTTACCTTTGTAAACTTAAGCCAAGATAAATTTGCAATTTTAATTTAGAAAATAAAGACAAATGGCATGGACAAAATTATTGGCACCCCGGAGCAGTAACTTGCACAGCCTTTAGCCAAGATAACTCCAGACAAACACTACTGACAATTTGGCCCCCTTTTCAGCAGCAATCTGCTCTAATTCTTTCATGTTTGAGGGGTGCCCTCCACCAACTGCTGTTTTCAGATCTCACCATAGGTTATGGATGTACAAGGTGTGGTGACCAAAAGTTTATTTACATTTCAACTTATTTTAGAAGAAATACATTAACCCTCCACATTCTGGGGTGAGGAGGACAGCAGGATACCCCCATAGTCTGTCATTAACCCTCCACATTCTGTGGTGAGGAGGACAGCAGGATACCCCCCTAGTCTATTAACCCTCCACATTCTGTGGTGAGGAGGACAGCAGGATACCCCCCTAGTCTGTCATTAACCCTCCACATTCTGGGGTGAGGAGGACAGCAGGATACCCCCATAGTCTGTCATTAACCCTCCACATTCTGTGG
>NC_052343.1:29077181-29172367 GCF_016432855.1 Salvelinus namaycush
GACTGGGGGAGACAGGAAGGGAGACAGAAAGGTCTGGGTAGAGAGGATTATTAACTGACTGGGGGAGACAGGGAGGGAGACAGAAAGGTCTGGGTAGAGAGGATTATTAACTGACTGGGGGAGACAGGGAGGGAGACAGAAAGGTCTGGGTAGAGAGGATTATTAACTGACTGGGGGAGACAGGAAGGGAGACAGAAAGGTCTGGGTAGAGAGGATTATTAACTGACTGGGGGAGACAGGAAGGGAGACAGAAAGGTCTGGGTAGAGAGGATTATTAACTGACTGGGGGAGACAGGAAGGGAGACAGAAAGGTCTGGGTAGAGAGGATTATTAACTGACTGGGGGAGACAGGAAGGGAGACAGAAAGGTCTGGGTAGAGAGGATTATTAACTGACTGGGGGAGACAGGAAGGGAGACAGAAAGGTCTGGGTAGAGAGGATTATTAACTGACTGGGGGAGACAGGAAGGGAGACAGAAAGGTCTGGGTAGAGAGGATTATTAACTGACTGGGGGAGACAGGAAGGAGACAGAAAGGTCTGGGTAGAGAGGATTATTAACTGACTGGGGGAGACAGGAAGGGAGACAGAAAGGTCTGGGTAGAGAGGATTATTAACTGACTGGGGGAGACAGGGAGGGAGACAGAAAGGTCTGGGTAGAGAGGATTATTAACTGACTGGGGGAGACAGGAAGGGAGACAGAAAGGTCTGGGTAGAGAGGATTATTAACTGACTGGGGGAGACAGGAAGGGAGACAGAAAGGTCTGGGGAGAGAGGATTATTAACTGACTGGGGGAGACAGGAAGGGAGACAGAAAGGTCTGGGTAGAGAGGTCTCTCTTACCTGAGGTTTTCAACCTCCTGTTTCCTCAGAGGTGAAGACGGTGCTGCAGAAAGGAACTTGTCTCCTTCTTGACCCTTCCCACTGTCAAACCAACGATAAGGAAGTCGGGGAAATGGAAAGAAACATACTTCCTGTAAAGTTCTTCTTCTATAAGAGGACATGGAGAGCTGAATCCTTGTTAATAGTCTATAATCTTAACCACAGTGCTGAACAAAAATAGATTTGACAAGGCATGTTTTAGCAACGAGCCAATCTCAGGGTGAGATGAGACACTGACCTGCAGGCGTCGCTGTTCTCTGAGCCGCTCTCTGTGCTGCCTGACTGGCTGGGTGTCTTGGAGCCGTTCTCTGCCTTGTTCTCCTGCTGCTGGTGATCAGGGAGGAGGACCAGGCCGTTCCTCAGACAGATCGCTGCAAACTCCATACTGGCCACCGGAATGGCTGCAGACTGCCCATCACTACACACACCC
Organism: Salvelinus namaycush; assembly: GCF_016432855.1. Classification (NCBI taxonomy): domain Eukaryota; kingdom Metazoa; phylum Chordata; class Actinopteri; order Salmoniformes; family Salmonidae; genus Salvelinus; species Salvelinus namaycush. Next base: position 29,078,490 of record NC_052343.1, read on the forward strand.
ACATTTAGGAGAGGAAAGAGTAAACCATCAGGTTAATGGAGATATAGTAATGATCAACATATTGAGTTGTCTCAGAGTACCCTCTAATTTCAGCAATCACTACCACGTAAACAAATGTTTTAGCGCCATCTCCTGGACAGTACTGGTTAGGTCCATAGGGAGAGGGAAAACTGACCTGTAGATTGTGTTCTGGGTGGACTGTGACGCCAGGATGATCTTGCGATGGTAGCCCTGCCCAACGATGGCCTGAACGATACCTTTTTTACTCGGAAGACCCTTGTTGTCTTGTTCTAAGCTCTGGAAAAATAACAAAATGCAAAATTTGAATGTTGTTAAGTTTTATTTCACTGTAAAAAAAAAAGTGTGTGTGTGTTTGTGTTTTTTTGAATCACAACTCACACCCTTGTTGGCAGCAATGCAGCACTCAGCCAACCGTAACCAGAGGCCAGGGTTAGAGTGGTACACCTGCACAGCATCCATCAGACAGTCGAAGGCGGCCAGGGGCCGGCCGATGTGCAGCAGCTGGATCCCACAGTTATACAGCAGCTCATAACGCTTGTTGGCTAGCAGCGCACACATGGGGATGCCCGAGAACTGCTTAGCTGGAAGGACAGAGACAATAGAGCTAGTCGGCATACAACAGAGCTAGTCGGCGTACAATGACAGGAGAAACATATAGGACCAGTTTCCCGGACACAGATTAAACTAGTCCTGCACTAGGATACCATTTTGATGTCAGAATCTGCATTTAACATACTTTTAAGTCCAAGACTAGGCTTAATCTGTGTCCGAGAAACTGTCCTGTGGCTTTGAATAGCATTAAACCCAGTTTATGTTGACTCACATTGCCCGTTACCCGTCGCCCCGCCGTCCCCCAGCTGTGCACACGTGTGGTCGTTCTCCTGCAGAGCCTTTTTGAAGTAGAATATGCCTAGGTTGTGTTTCCCCATGGCAAAGTGTATGCAACCCAGATTGTTCCAGAACATACAGCGTACACATTCACCTGATGGTAGAAACAAACAAGACAGAACATTTAGTGGAAGTTAACTTTCATATAGGGCAGTGGTTCCCAAACTTTTTATAGTCCCGTACCCCTTCAAACATTCAACCTCCAGCTGCGTACCCCCTCTAGCACCAGGATCAGCGCACTCTCAAATGTTGTTTTTTGCCATCATTGTAACCCTGCCACACACACACTATACAATGCATTTATTAAACATAAGAATGAGTGTGAGTTGTCACAACGCGGCTCGTGGGAAGTGACAAAGAGCTCTTATAGGACCAAGGGACAATTAAAATCAATAATTTAGCTTTTTATTTAGCTTTCTTACGTATAAACTTAATTTGTTAATCGAAAATTGTGAAAAACTCACCACAAGTTAATGAGAAGGGTGTGCTTGAAAGGATGGACATAATTCTGCAATGTTGGGTTGTATTGGAGAGAGTCTGTCTTAAATAATTTTCCACACACAGTCTGTGCCTGTATTTAGTTTTCAAGCTAGTGAGGGCCGAGAATCCACTCTCACATAGGTACGTGGTTGCAAAGGGCATCAGTGTCTTAACAGCATGATTTGCCAAGGCAAGAAACTCTGAGCGCAGCCCAATCCAGAAATCTGGCGGTGGCTTCTGATTAAATTCAATTTTCACAGAGCCGCTTGTTGCAATTTCGATTAGGCTCTCTTGCTCAGATATTGGTAAGTAGACTGGAGGCAGGACATGAAAGGGATAACAAATCCAATTGTTTGTGTCGTCCATTTTAGGATAGTACCTGTGTAATTGCGCACCCAACTCAGGTGCTTTGCTATTTCACATTTGACATTGTCTGTAAGCTTGAGTTCATTTTCACACAGAAAAAATCATACAATGATGGAAAGACCTGTGTGTTGTCCTTGTTAATGCAGACAGAGAAGAGCTCTTCTTAATCATAGCCTCAATTTTGTCCCACACATTGAATATAGTTGCGGAGAGTCCCTGTAATCCCTCCTAGATTCAGATCATTCAGCCTAGAAAAAACATCACCCAGATAGGCCAGTCGTGTGAGAAACTCGTCGTCATGCAAGCGGTCAGACAAGTGAAAATTATGGTCAGTAACGAAGTTTAAGCTTGTCTCTCAATTCAAAAAAACGTGTCAATACTTTGCCCCTTGATAACCAGCCCACTTCTGTATGTTGTAAAAGCGTTACATGGTCGCTGTCCATATCATTGCATAATGCAGAAAATACACGAGAGTTCAAGGGCCTTGCTTTAACAAAGTTAACCATTTTCACTGTAGTGTCCAAAACGTCTTTCAAGCTGTCAGGCATTCCCTTGGCAGCAAGAGCCTCTCGGTGGATGCTGCAGTGTACCCAAGTGGCGTCGGGAGCAAATGCTTGTACGCGCGTTACCACTCCACTATGTCTCCCTGTCATGGCTTTTGCACCATCAGTACCGATACCAACACATCTTGACCACCAAAGTCCATTTGATGTCACAAAGCTATCCAGTACTTTAGAAATATCCTCTCATGTTGTCCTGGTTTCCAGTGGTTTGGAGAAGAGGATGTCTTCCTTAATTGACCGCCCATAGACGTAACGGACATATACCAGGAGCTGTGCCAGTCCCGCCACGTCTGTTGACTCATCCAGCTGTAATGCATAGAATTCACTGGCTTGTATAAGAAGCAGTAATTGTTGCAAAACATGTCCTGCCATGTCACTGATGCGGTGTGAAACAGTGTTGTTTGATGAAGACATTGTCTGTATAGTTTTGGGGGCCTTTTCCCCCAGTATTGTCCCAGATATATCTGTGGCCGTAGGAAGAATTAAGTCATCCACAATAGTATGGGGCTTGCCTGTCCTAGCCACTCAGTAGCTCACCATATAAGAAGCTTCTAGCCCCTTCTTATTAATGGTATCTGTTGCTTTTTTACATGTCTTACTATTCAAAAGTAGTCTTTATTCTCGCTCCAAAAACTCCCGTGGCTTATTTTTCAAATTGTCATGTTTCGTTTCTAAATGTCTGCGCATGAGTGAAGGTTTCCCGCGAGAGAGTAACGGGTAATGTGATTAGATGTTAATTATTTGACAAGGCTACCTGTATTTGACATCGTGTTGTTATTTCGCTGAACACTAGATGGTTTAATTTTATTTCTATCATTGAAACGAGGCTACTCAGACGAGAAAAAGACCCTCACCCAAATGTATAGACCCATTGGAAAAAATAAAAGTACTGTTTACATTTGTAATTTAAAAAAAATGTGAATCACATTTTTATTTGGGGTACCCCCGACGGCATTGCGTGCCCCAGTTTGGGAATACCTGATATAGGTAATACTCAATTGTGCTCTGTCGCTGACAGGACAGTCTGAAACCCTTTTCACACCATCTAGACAACCTGATCCATATAGTCCTGAATCGGATATATACTTTTACATGGTCTTTTCCAGCACGGTCCAACAACTATGTTGGATGTATAACCAGGTAAGCAGGGGTCTAAACGTACCTGTTTTGATGGCCCCAGGGTGCTCTGCGATGTTGGAGCTGTTTAAGAGCTTCACTGCTTTGCGGTAGTTTCCTCTCAGGTACTCAAAGTTACTCTTGAGGAAGAGTGAGGAAGCAGACTAGTGGGAGATGAAGGAAACACAGGTTGGCATAGAAACATGAACATTCTAGTCATTGAGCAGATGCTCTCATCCAAAACGATTTTCAATCAGTGCATTCGACTGAAACAGGGAAAGGTAGGAAGGGGATGTTTGGGAGAGAGCAGGTTTAGTAAGGCAGTTTAATAACCTGGTTCCAGATCGTTTCGTGCCGTCTTGCCAACTCCTATGGTCATTGTCACGCCATTGACCATAGGAGTTGGTAAGACAGCACAAACAGACCTGGAACCAGGCTAGTTTAGTAATGGGTTTAGCAACGCAAACATCATGACTCACATTCCCTGCTGTGTTCATCACAGACTTGATCTCCCTCTTGCATGCCTTTGATGACTTCATCTGAATGTACGCTCGCACTTTGTACTGTGGACGACAAGAACGACAAGTGTGAAACAAAAGCAGCAATACAAAAGCTGCTTTCCCGTCTTCATTTCCTCCAACTCAGGAAAAGGATTGGTGTTAAACGTACCTGGTGCATTTTGGATTTTGCAGCTTCGATCATGCCAATGAACTCTGCCTTCTGGTTCCGACCATCTTTGTTGGCGCTGTTGACACTCTGCAATATCAAGATAGACCCCAACATTTGAAAATAACCACATTGCATTAAGAAAATATAGACTTCAAATGTCTTCTCATCTCATAGTAAGTGAAGTTTAAAACCATTAGTAAAATAGCCTGCACTCAGATGTAACTAGCGTAACTGCATAACCTCAGTAAGATAAAAAATGTTGGCAGGCAAAAATGACGTGGACATCCAAAGTAGGAGTGTGTTGTGTTTGGTTCTAAAGGCACCTTTACACTGACCCAACATTGACCAACGCTCCAACATTTACCAACAACCGCCAAATCACATCTATCCAATTCTGTGTTTGTTGGTCAATGTTGTGTCAGTGTGTAAGCGCCTGAAGTATATTTTAGTAACCTGTCCTCCAGTAAGCTCCCTGAGATTATCCTGAATGAGGTCTGCTGCCTCCACTACCAGGTCCCTGTGAATGTAGAACTTGCACTGTGCCTGAAATATTACCTGGACATGACAGACAACCTCAATGTAAGTACATACGCAGCAGCACATCTTTGCCGTCAACACAAGAACCTTACAAATGCCACTAATAATAACAAATCTGCTTAGGAAGAACAGTCCTTTCTCTAAGAGGTGGAAAATAACATTCAACATACATGAGCACAGTAACAAACATTAGCACATCATGGGTCAAAGTCAGAAACATGACACCTGAGAATGGTGCATGCTAGCACACCCCTCTTTAGAGGGACACGTACCTCCCCTTTGCTGTTCTTGTTGTTTCCCTGTACAGACAGTTTCTCCAGCACAGCAAGGAGATGGAGGGCCTTCTCTGGCTGGTACGTTAGCAGGTACAGATCCACCAGCAAGAAGCAGACCGCCAGAGCAAACTTCTCTTCTAGGACAAATAACACCATCAAGCCATGCTAAACTGTTGGGCTGCAAAGGCCGATTCATCAGGAACATTGCCAGTTGCTGTGACTAAGTGTGTGCGTGTGAGTGTGTGTACTGTGTAGTCATGCAATACATTTCAATGTTTGTGTTCTCTGACAAGTACTTATAGTCTGACAAATATGAATGTCCATATAAAAACACCAAAACCTACCAAACGGCTCCAGAAACTGGTACAGCCTCTCTCCAATAGCAATAGCTTCGGAGTACTGTCTCATGTGGTAGTGGATGATAGCTTGATTGTAGTAGAGCAGACTGTTTTCTACATCATCCAAACCATCAATATCCTCCATTGAAGTGTGAACCTTGATAGACAAAAAAAAATGCATGAATGTTAAGGATTAGCCAACTTAATGACTGAACTATTGTGTGCATCTGTGAATATATTGATCAAGAATCAAGACATTTAAAAAAGGAATCAACGATACCAGAATATGTTTACCATTTATTTGGCGTGTCATTGAGAGACTGGATAAAAGGTTTCAACGTTAGTCACCTGGTTTTTCATTGCAATAAGAGTCTGCTTCAGGGTGCATGTGGTGGTTTGGCCGCTCTTGTAGAATTCAGCTATTGCTTTATTCAAAGCAATCTTGTAGTCCTCCTTGTTCAACTCTTGCAGCTTCCCAAGGTGTTTCAAAGATTCCTCATAGTTTCCGGCCTGTGAGTAAACAAATTAAAATCAACAAATGTAACAAAAAAACTTGTGAATAGTTGCATCAACAAATGTAAACAAACATTGTAAATCAGATAGGTTTGACAGATGGAGTTGTAGCCAAGTTGGCCAACTCCCTTGGATTGCACAATTTGCAGCAAACTGTTGAGGGTAAATAAATGCGACGTTACCGTAAACGCCTCCAACGCATTTGCAGCTATTGCTTTTTCTTGGTCTGAAATCCCAGGGGAAGAAGTGTTATCATGCTTGACTTGAATTTAAAAAAAACAATATACAGCCCATTTAGCTAGCTAATAATGCCAACTGTTTGCTGCCAAGCCATGACATAATGTTAAAACAAGTTAGTTAACGTAAGCTAGCTAGGTCCAAATTCTGGTGGGCGTGTGTTGACAGTTAGCATTCATGACACGCTAGTCAAGATTGTTGACATGACAAGTTTGGGAACTAGCTAGCTAGTGCATAGTTAGTCGAGTGTGCCAATGTTGGTCACACGTGACACAATTAACAACTAACTAGCTAGCCAACTAAATAGTTGTTTATTGGCATGTTTAGTTAGTAAATATCAATTCATAGCTAGTTAGCTACCAACGCAGCTAGCGCAAGGACACTGGAAGGATAGCTAGCTAGCAACACTGGCGTTTGCTAATATTAGCTAGCAAAACAACCGATGGTTGGTTAAATGTAAAGCCCATGTAAATGCTGGTGGATTAAAACTAGTGTTTGTACTAGCTAGCTATCCGTATATAGTTAGCAAGATAGAAATAACCGAGTTAGCATACCACTTTAGTTAACACATATTAGCAAGCTAGTCACTCCCCACCTGTGTTGTTATCTGCCATTTTGGGGATCTCGTGCTTTAATTGATGGAAATGCCCCAGCCAGAAGGTTTACTAAGATAAATATTGGGACAAAACGATTCGTTTACTATGTTAGCTAGCCAAGATGATAAATTGAAGTACTCAGCTCGTTCGTAACTAGAACAAGATATCCGAAATCTGACCGCTCTCAAATGCTTTTTTTCAGTGTTCCGCCATTGAAATGACGCTGAAGTAAACAAATCTGAAAGAAGGGCAGCTCGTGACGCAGATGCCATTCAACACAGATAAATAGTACCATCTATCGGTATGGAGGGAAAATGCAAGAAAGTGCATCTACACAAAGCCTGGTCCCCATCCCATACATCAAATAATGTGGTCACTCTCACTGTAAAATCAAATATTACCGGGTAATCAGAAGACAAATTTGATCTGCACAACTTAATAAAAACCCAAAGCTAATCAAATATTTTTCATCAGTTTTCAATAACTCGTACCCCTAACTTATCTCCACATGGTGGCAGTAAATTATCATTATTGATACATGATGATGCCCTGCAGACTGGTAAGTAAGAAAGTCAGAAAAGCAAAAATAAAATATAAAGTAGGCCTGATCGTTGCATTGCTTCGCTTCAAAATCATGCATATTTGACACCGGTTCAAATATGATGTAAAATGTTGTTTACAAAATTATGTTTTCTCACTATAAAAGGGCTGCACTATACTGTCGTGAAGCTCCAGGGAGGACAATATAACTAACAAAGTAAACCAATTGTGTACTGCAGGCTAATAATGAAAATCAATTAAGCATCGTTACAGAATCTCTCTCTCTCCATCTCTCTCTGTCTCATCAAAATGGAAGTTAAAAACGCTAATGGCTTTTTAATTGTATTTCACTCAGGCAATTCCACACAGTCTGTGGTTCTTTGAATAAAGGAACCAGAGTAAGATCGGTTATTTGGCAAAGTCAAAAAGAAATAGAAGATGCTGAAAGATGTTTGAAACCCAGTGGCAGTTCCTGCTCTCAATAGTGAAGACTCGAAGGAGAGACTTGGCAAGAACAGCTCAAATATGCAAAGGGTAACGACAGTCCATCATTACTTTAACACATGAAGGTCAGTCAATCCGGAAAATGTCAAGAACGTAGAAAGTTTCTTCAAGTGCAGTCGCAAAAACCATCAAGCGCTATGATGAAACTGGCTCTCATGAGGACCGCCACAGGAAAGGAAGACCCAGAGTTACCTCTGCTGCAGAGGATAAGTTCATTAGAGTTACCAGTCTCAGAAATTGCAGCCCAAATAAATGCTTCACAGAGTTCAAGTAACAGACACATCTCAACATGAACTGTTCAGAGGAGACTGCATGAATCAGGCCTTCATGGTTGAATTGCTGCAAAGAAACCACTACTAAAGGACACAAATAATAAGAAGAGACTTGATTGGGCCAAGAAACATGAGCAATGGACATTAGACCGGTGGAAATCTGTCCTTTGGTCTGATGAGTCCAAAATTTGTGAGACGCAGAGTAGGTGAACGGATGATCTCTGTATGTGTGATTCCCACTGTGAAGCATGGAGGAAGAGGTGTGATGGTGTGGGGGTACTTTGCTGGTGACACTGTCAGTGATTTATTTATAATTCATGGCACGCTTAACCAGCATGGCTTATTTAGAATTCAAGGCACGCTTAACCAGCATGGCTTATTTAGAATTCAAGGCACGCTTAACCAGCATGGCTACCACAGCATTCTGCAGCGATACGCCATCCCATATGATTTCCGCTTAGTGGGACTATCATTTGTTTTTCAACAATATAATGACCCAACACACATCAAATCAAATCAAATGTTATTAGTCTCATGCGCCGAATACCACAGTGAAATGCTTACTTACAAGCCCCAACCAACAATGCAGTTAAAAAAATACGGATAAGAATAATAAGGAAAAGTAACAAGTAATTAAAGAGCAGCAGTAAAATAACAATAGCGAGACTATATACAGGGGATACCGGTACAGAGTCAATGTGCGGGGGCACCGGTTAGTTGAGGTAATATGTACATGTAGGTAGAGTTATTAAAGTGACTATGCATAGATGATAACAACAGAGAGTAGCAGCGGTGTGGAAAGGGGGGAGGGGGGGCAATGCAAATAGTCTGGGCAACCATTTGATTAGATGTTCAGGAGTCTTATGGCTTGGGGGTAGAAGCTGTTTAGAAACCTCTTGGACCTAAACTTAGCGCTCCGGTACCGCTTGCCGTGCGGTAGCAGAGAGAACAGTCTATGACTAGGGTGGCTGGAGTCTTTGACAATTTTCGGGCCTTCCTCTGACACCGCCTGGTATAGAGGTCCTGGATGGCAGGAAGCTTAGCTCCAGTGATGTACTGGGTCGTTCACACTACCCTCTGTAGTGCCGTGCGGTGGGAGGCCGAGCAGTTACCATACCAGGCAGTGATGCAACCAGTCAGGATGCTCTCTATGGTGCAGCTGTAGAACCTTTTGAGGATCTGAGGACCCATGCCAAATCTTTTCAGTCTCCTGAGGGGGAATAGGTTTTGTCGCTTCACTTCACGACTGTCTTGGTGTGCTTGGACCATGTTAGTTTGTTGGTGATGTGGACACCAAGGAACTTGAAGCTCTCAACCTGCTCCACTGCAGCCCCGTCGATGAGAATGGGGGCATGCTTGGTCCTCTCCTCCAGGTTGTGTAAGGGCTATTTGACCAAGAAGGAGAGTGATGGAGTGCTGCATCAGATGACCTGTCCTACTCAATCACCCGACCTCAACCAAATTGAGATGGTTTGGGATGAGTTGGATCGCAGAGTAAAGGAAAGCAGCCAACAAGTGCTCAGCATATGTGGGAGCTCCTTCAAGACTGTTGGAAAAGCATTCCAGGTGAAGCTGGTTGAGAGAATGCCGAGAGTGTGCAAACCTGTCATCAAGGCAAAGGGTGGCTACTTTGAAGAATCTAAAATCTAACATCTTTTTTTATTTGTTTAACACTTTTTTGGTTACTACATGATTCCGTGTGTGTTATGTCATAGTTTTGATGTCTTCACTATTATTCTACAATGTAGAAAATATTCCAAATAAAGAAAAACCCTTGAATGAGTGCGTCCAAACTTTTGACTGGTACTGTATTTCAAAGTTTAAGATGTGTACCGAATAATAACTATCTTGATTCAAGCATAAACATTTTAGGATTTTTTTTTCCATCAATAAAATAGTTTGAAAGTGAGTGATAACAATATGGAACATTTGTAATATTACTCTCTAGAACCACTGTTTAGAATCATTGAGATCCTAATTATACAGTCTCAGCACACTGATGGCTGTGTTTGTATGTATTACCAGTGGGAAATTCCTGTATTCCTTGTTCCTGGAGTATTCTAACCCATGAGGGTCTCATCCTGTTCTCACTATACAACACAATAGCTCCCCTTTACCCATGAGAGAGGGCCAGCAGACAGTGTATGGGGATTGGTTAGATTCATATGCAGCTCAGCTCTGCAATGTAGTATATGGTTAAACCCACAGATACCCACAGCTTTTTGAGTTGTTTTATTTTTTATCGAACATTTTTTTAAACCTTTATTTAACTAGGCAAGTTAGTTAAGAACATATTCTTATTTACAATGACGGCCTAGGAACAGTAAGCTAACTGCCTTGTTCAGGGGCAGAACGACAGATTTTTACCTTGTCAGCTCGGGGATTTGAACTTGCAACCTTTCAGTTACTGGCCAGTGCTCTAACCTCTAGGCAGGTTTGACTGGGGGAAGGTGAAAGGGTAAAGGTTCTAATACACAATATGCTTTCCCTCTCAATCCTGAAGAATACTTTTCAATGAAATGTCTAAGTTAACTCAGACTCTCTGTCAAGTATAGATGTCACACAGTATTGGATATAATTGTGAAAAGGTCAATGGAAGATGTAACATAACAATATGATCAAGCTGTGCTACGGACTGGGGCCATTTTTGACTAATATCTGACACATATTTGACACATACTGTCTACTTTCTCAAAGGTGGTGGCTATATGTTTTCCCTCACAATCCCTCACAAAACAATTTTCATTAAAATGTCAGACAATATTGTATAAATTCTTAAAAAGGAGAGCAAAGAAAGGTATGAGGATAGTCAATGGAGAATATCACAGGGCAGTATCTCCGAAAACTGCCGCACTTCTCCTGAACTTCTGACTTGAAGGAAATGATGACGCTGAGACAGAGAGATATACTACTCAGGTTCAGGTGGAATTGTGATGGATAGCTCTTGATTGACTGTGGAGAATGGGAAAGGATGACTATTTTATGTATTTGGGTACAGGGGAAATTTAGACATTCTGGCTAAGTGAGTCATCATTACACCAAAACCATTTTTAACAAGAAAACGAGGACATTGAAATGAAGAGCTCAAAACGTAAAAAATGATTATTTAATGCGGTTACGTCAGTTCTTGAGATAAAGTGGCTCTGTTGGTCTGGTAATCGATTCCACTGTGATTTGGAGCAGAGGATCCTAGGTAACTGCTTGAGGTGCACAATCAAAATCAAATCAAAATCAAATCACATTTTATTGGTCACATACACATGGTTAGCAAATGTTATTACGAGTGTAGTGAAATGCTTGTGCTTCTAGTCCCGAAAGTGCAACAATATCTAACATGTAATCTAACAATTCCACAACACCTACCTAATACACACACATCTAAGTAAGGAATGAAATAAGAATATATACATATAAATATATGGATGAGCACTGACAGAGCGGCGTAGGCAAGATGCAATAGATGGTATAAAATACGGTATATACATATGAGATGAGTAATGCCAGATATGTAAACATTATTAAAGTGGCATTATTAAAGTGACTAGTGATCCATTTATTAAGGTGGCCAATTATTTAAAGTCTGTATGTACTGTAGGCAGCAGCCTCTCTGTGTTAGTGATGGCAATCAGACAGTGGCTTAATGATAGCTCCCCAGAGACTATCATCACAACTCTGAGACAAATCATTGTGGATGCTACAGCACATTGAGATGTGGCAAGTTAGTGACAACTAGCCTGATTAAACCAGACTGAACACTGTCCTCAACATTATTTCACTTGAAACAACACTAAAATATAGTGAAATCAGCTTGGATGCCAAGCTAAGGGAAGCCCCCTCTAATTATGGCGAAGATGGAGGGTTGAACTGTACTATGGAAGTGGTCTCCTAAGGACAGTAACTTACTTTTTCATTTAGCAGACACTCTTATCCAGAGCTACTTACCGGAACTATTAGGGTTAAGTGCCTTGCTCATGGACACATCGGCAGATTTTTCACCTAGTTGGCTCGGGGATTTGACCAACCAGCGACCTTTCGGTTACTGGCCCAGCGCTCTTAATCGCTAGGCTACCTGCCGCCCCATACCCCATACAATTCAATTCAGGATATCCCCAGTGTTAGAATAAATAAAGACCCAGGACAGCTCTGGGGGTTCAATCATGGATGCTCAGGTGTACTGTACAAACTTGTGTTAGGTAACATTGTCCTACCCTTGTTACGGTACATCCTGCTTCAGACTTGAACAATTTGTGACTATCAGGATATTAGATCAACGAGAGCAAATAACACATTGACATATTTCAATAAAGATACTCTGGCCAAGCTTGGCCTGCAAGAAGTGAATGCTTCTTGCTGTAATTTACAATCTAAGCAATTACATGGAAGGACTGTAATTTGCAATAGACAAGGAAGTCATTACGGAAAGGAGGTGAAGCTTTTATTGGGCCCAGAGGTCCTTTGGACTGCACAGACACACATCCTACCCCGGAGAGAACCTGTGCACAGCTCTGCCCATTAGGATAAAGTGTTCCATTAAAACGCATGTCGGCTTAGAACAAGGGAAAGTGATGTATCTGCTTTGTCCAATCATATTGGTCTGTGCTTCTCCAAGGGCATGAAAGAGGCTGTTGATAGAGGCTGTTTCTAGCCGTGTTGACTGTTATGTCATTAGGGTGTCCACATGTACTTTCCAGGGCTGTCCAACTTTAACAACACACACTGTAGTGACCTGCTGAGCCAATAAGAGAAAGAAGCACAAACCTACAGAGGAATATTCTCAGGGATTCATTGAGCGATAGGCACGGATGGCTCCACTTTTACAAGCTCTTCATGTTCTGAATTAGGTTGTGAAGATTTGAGGAGAGGTCATAGGTCATACTGTAGAGATAAGGTGTTGCAAACACACATGGTCCTAGTTCTTCATAGTAAGTATTCACCATAGCCAAAGTTGTAAGGGAATACAATTCCTTTGAGTGAAAAATATTGTTTTTTGTACATTATTTGATAAAGTTGCTTGTTTACCGGCAATAGGTGGGCCCTGCCACCTTCAACAAGGGGTAGAGGTGAGTACAGAGCTACACTGGGGCTTTGTAATAATATAATAACCACCAGTCTGAGGTTAAATTGTAAAAGAACCTGCTAATACATCAAGTGAAGTCACCACTCACCTTTGCTCACGGCAAAGGAAAAAAAGCATTATGGGGAAAAACATTGAGGGAGGTTGCTTTACTGCAGGGATCATCTACTAGATTCAGCCACAGGCTGTTTTTTTTCTTGAGCGGAGGGTCAGCGGGCCGGAACATAATTACAAATAATTTGTAGACTGCAAGAAGCCCAAACAAATATAATATTTGACTAAAACATAATAATGTAAAACCTTGGTTACATTTGTATATAATCATGTCTCTCTATTATGTGTGGGAATACTTGGGAACAGATTTCAAAATGAAAATGACTTGGAGCTGATTTTCTGGTGTTTTTACAGTCTTTTATCTCCAACAATCAAAAAATAGATGTTTTGTTTTTTAACCGGTACCTATTTCCGTCCAAGTCAAGCACTGCTCTACTGCATGTTACAGGTAAGAGACAGGAAGGGGAAAGTATCCCACACATCAACAAAAGACTCAAGACAGTTGACTAAAAAGTAGACTTACGATGCCCCTGATGCTGTTGAAGGTGTTTCTCCACTTCTCCAACTGTATTACTCAAGTAAAGAGAAGGGAAAATTGAAGGTGCCATTGTATGGGGGAGCGAAGCCCTTGAGGCATTGAAGGTGCTCCACTGTTCTGAGAGATTGAGTTTATCCTCGGAGGACTGAATAGAAATGCCTCAAATTGCTTTGAACTCCACAGTCACCCCATTTCACTGACATCTTCCTACTGTGCCTCGAGGCAGGAGGGAGAGAGATAGAAAAAGAGAGAGAAAAAAATGAAAAAGGAAGAGAGAGAGAGAGAGAGAGAGAGGGGAGAGGATGAATGCCTGATGAGTGTGTTTTGACCAGGGGCAGTGCCAGGGGACTGACCATCTGTAGGGGCCTGTAGGGTCCTCCCTAGCAGCTGATGTTTTATTGAACTTTGGGAGCCCAGAGCCACTAATAAGCAACCTGTGCCACGTGGCCCCTGGAGTATTGACAGACGTATACGCTCGGAATAACCATCAAAGAGGATCCTTGAATGTTCTGGTTCCTTTGATATCCCCCCTCCCCATCGCTATGCATTCTGTTACCCTGACTGAGAGTGTATGAGGGAGTTGGAACTACACAGCAGGCAGCAGAAGTGGAGAAGTGGAGTCCATTTCTGTTTGCATTGCAGAGTGGTGCCATGCAATGAGCAATATGCCCAAAGGGAATGTTGCCTGCTCCAGACACTATACAGATGTACTATCTTAATTTGACCCTGCTTCTCACAGAAGGAAAATAATCCTGCAGTAACAGGAAATATTATGTGGATTATAATTAATGGTAATTGTTGTAGGAATCGGAGGTTGGATATTTTTATTCCACTGTTGTTCTCTATGACGCTCTGTGCCAGCGTAATCCTTTTGAGTTTGGTCTGCTCTACCCAGAGGTGTTGCAATAAATGCCATGCCACACAGCCCACACTCACATTCATAGTTAGTAGCCTTACACAAGCCTTGGCTGGCGTGAACTGGAATGGCTCATAGGAGCAGGAGCATACTGTATCTCTGGTTTCTGTAGCGTGAGTACAGCTTGATGTAGTACACCCCCTGGACAGGATGCTAGTCTATTGCAGGGACTATAAAATGGGACTGTGAATGAGTTGGCATATTACAGGTAACTGCTAAAAATAAAGGAAACACCAACATATAGTGTCTTAATAGGGCATTGGGCACCACGAGCCTCTAGAACAGCTTCAGTGCACCTTGGTATGGAATCTACAAGTGTCTGGAACTCTATTGGAGGGACACGACACCATTCTTCCACAAGAAACACCATTTGGTGTTTTGATGGTGGTGGAAAACGCTGTCTCAGGCACCGCTACAGAATCTCCCATAAGTGTTCAATTGGGTTGAGATCTGGTCACACACACACACACACACACACACACACACACACACACACACACACACACACACACACACACACACACACACACACACACACACACACACACACACACACACACACACACACACACACACACACACACACACACACACACACACACCTCCTATGCTGCTTTGAGAACCCTCTTTCAAAGTCACTGAGATCTCTTCTTCTAGCCATGGTAGCAACTGGGCATTTTTATACATGACCCTGAGCATGATGGGATGTTAATTGCTTAATTAACTCAGGAACCACACCTGTGTGGAAGCACCTGCTTTCAATATACTTTGTATCCCTCCTTTACTCAAGTGTTTCCTTTATTTTGTCAGTTACCTGTACTACACACACATTTTGTTTTACGTACATGCTCGCTGCTGAGCGTTGTTTATGCTGTTGCAGTGTGGCTCTGTAGCCATGTTACACTGGCTTTGGTTGATGTTATCATACCGTATGAATCATACTGTATATTTAAACAGTAAAAAGTGTGTTATGGAAAAATAAAATTGCATCTTGAGAATGTGTGTGCTTGCTTGTCTTGAAGTATGTAACCAATGATTATAGTCAGGGAAATGACCAGCCATAGAGGAATGCATCAGTAACGTTAATTCTATAAGTATTTGGCTAATAATGGGAGATTCCATCTTTCCTGTTGTTTCTAAGTCTGTGATCTCTGAGCTTGATAAAACCAGAGCATTTACACCAGAGCATTTCCTCACTAATGATTCCTTATACCCCAGAAGACACTAAGACACACCACAGACATTACATATCATCTACCTCCCACCTCTGTGACACACCACTGATATTACATATCATCTACCTCCCACCTCTGTGTCACACCACTGACATTACATATCATCTACCTCCCACCTCTGTGACACACCACTGACATTACATATCATTTATCTATCACCTCTGTGTCACAGCACTGACATTACATATCATCTACATCCCACCTCTGTGTCACAGCACTGACATTACATATCATCTACCTCCCACCTCTGTGACACAGCACTGACATTACATATCATCTACCTCCCACCTCTGTGTCACACCACTGACATTACATATCATCTACCTCCCACCTCTGTGTCACACCACTGACATTACATATCATCTACCTCCCACCTCTGTGTCACACCACTGACATTACATATCATCTACCTCCCACCTCTGTGTCACAGCACTAACATTACATATCATCTACCTCCCACCTCTGTGTCACAGCACTGACATTACATATCATCTACCTCCCACCTCTGTGTCACAGCACTGACATTACATATCATCTACCTCCCACCTCTGTGTCACAGCACTGACATTACATATCATCTACCTCCCACCTCTGTGTCACACCACTGACATTACATATCATCTACCTCCCACCTCTGTGTCACAGCACTGACATTACATATCATCTACCTCCCACCTCTGTGTCACAGCATTGACATTACATATCATCTACCTCCCACCTCTGTGTCACAGCACTGACATTACATATCATCTACCTCCCACCTCTGTGTCACAGCACTGACATTACATATCATCTACCTCCCACCTCTGTGTCACAGCACTGACATTACATATCATCTACCTCCCACCTCTGTGTCACAGCATTGACATTACATATTGCCATCACTGCACCTTGTTTGTGTGGGTATGTATGTAAAACCCAGGCTATAATTAGACAGGGAAAGGACTAGTTCTAATTGATGGACTCATCCGTTGCCTCTCTAGGCAGGTATTCATCAACGTGAGAATTCAGATTGATTTTGAATCTGAAGCTGCTAATAAATCCGGATATTGTTCCCTTCATTACAAAACCAATTAGATGAGCATTATTCCTAATGAAGATATGCACAAAATAAGACTGATTTAGGTGATATTAAACATGGTTAATAAAGGCTTGTTCTACAAACACTAATTATTTGTCAACAGTTAGACAATAATTGCTTGTTGAGAGACACATTTTTTTTTACAACACAGATTATGATCTGATTTGTCATATTAACTTGAGCAAATGAAAACAAAGAATTACCATTCCAAATGCACCTTTGTCAGTGTTTTGACTGAGGCCTACAGCTAATTCTATATTGTCATCTTTAAAATGAGCTATGTTTATGCCGTTTTCTGAATTACATAAAGACATATGAACAAAGAGATCAGCTAGAGATCATGTCTGCTCAGGACAAGGCATAAAAATATTTTGAGTAAGTCACTCTGAAAGCTGTAAATAACTTTTCCGTTACATATTATAATAATTGGCACCCCCAGTATAGCCTCATAGACTTAAAGCAATGAACAAAACTCACTCATTCACTGCCTTGCTCTCTGCTGCTCTAAGCAGTCTTGTGGCAGAATGGGTTAGAATGGGTCAACTTAGTTGTTGAATACTCATTATTTCATTCATATTCATCATATTTACCCTCCTTTTCCCGGTTCTATAAGAAGATGACTTTTTCAGATGATCACCCTGTGAGACCAAAGCGTTTTTGTAACATAAATACCTCTAGCTCTGGCTCAGAAGGTTTGTTTCTCTACTACATCTTAGAGAAGACAGGACACACACCATGTGCTACTAAGAGATATATCTGGGTTTGAGGAGATGAATGACTGTAAGTAGTGTTTGACATGAGTTTAGGACCTGTTGTATTTTTGCAACCGGGGGTCACGCAAAGAGAATGACGGACACATATGAGAACGTTTAAAAGGTACAGCTTTATTTTAGAGGGATACTTCAACCATAGTTAGGACTTATAAATGATGTACTATTGTAGTAAACCGTATACTACTCACAAAATATTATATCAAAACTGAAACACTCATGATAACAAACTAAAACACTCATGATAACAAAACTAAAACACTGATGATAAACTATAACACTGATGATAAACTATAACACTGACGATAAACTATAACACTCATGATAAAATACGTTTAGAGAGCACCTGCTCTGGTGAATATTATGGAAATATACTTGGGACCCGTCCCAAATGGCACCCTATTCCCTACATAGTGCACTACTTTTGTCCAGAACCCTGGTAAAAAAAATTGTGCGCTATGTAGGGAATTGGGTTCCATTTGGGACGTAAAGCTGTATGTACATAGTGGTGGAAAATATACTTGATTCAACACAGATTTGTTAACAGAAATCAGGTGGCAATCATTAATGATTCTATTTTTATGTCATGACTAATCGATGATTGAAGGTAGTTTAATAAATCAAGTTTATGACTAAGCTGTCCCTGTAATGGTTTTATAACTATTTGATCACCAATGAGAATGTCACTGAAGCAAATAGAATGGAGGAGACACAGGGGCGGTGAAGGAGCCGTATCAGAAACCGGAAAACAATGTGTCAATGTCTCTTAAATCTAACAGGCAATTCAAACTGATCTGAGATATACACAACATCTTCATGGATTCATTTCTCCCTCATATTACATGACAGAAACAAGCAGACAACTTGGGATTCAAGCAGACAACTTGGGATTCAACCAGACAGCTCGGGATCCAACCAGACAGCCTAGGGATTCAACCAGACAGCCTAGGGATTCAACCAGACAGCCTAGGGATTCAACCAGACAGCCTAGGGATTCAACCAGACAGCCTAGGGATCCAACCAGACAGCCTAGGGATTCAACCAGACAGCCTAGGGATTCAACCAGACAGCCTAGGGATTCAACCAGACAGCCTAGGGATTCAACCAGACAGCCTAGGGATTCAACCAGACAGCTTGGGATTCAACCAGACAGCTTGGGATTCAACCAGACAGCTTGGGATTCAACCAGACAGCTTGGGATTCAACCAGACAGCTTGGGATTCAACCAGACAGCTAGGGATTCAACCAGACAGCTAGGGATTCAACCAGACAGCTAGGGATTCAACCAGACAGCTTGGGATTCAACCAGACAACTTGGGATTCAAGCAGACAGCTAGGGATCCAACCAGACAGCCTAGGGATTCAACCAGACAGCTTGGGATTCAACCAGACAGCTTGGGATTCAACCAGACAGCTTGGGATTCAACCAGACAGCTTGGGATTCAACCAGACAGCTTGGGATTCAACCAGACAGCTAGGGATTCAACCAGACAGCTAGGGATTCAACCAGACAGCTTGGGATTCAACCAGACAACTTGGGATTCAAGCAGACAGCTCGGGATCCAACCAGACAGCCTAGGGATTCAACCAGACAGCTTGGGATTCAACCAGACAGCTTGGGATTCAACCAGACAGCTCCGGATCCAACCAGACAGCTCGGGATCCAACCAGACAGCTCGGGATTCAACCAGACAGCTCGGAATTCAACCAGACAGCCTAGGGATTCAACCAGACAGCCTAGGGATTCAACCAGACAGCCTAGGGATTCAACCAGACAGCCTAGGGATTCAACCAGACAGCCTAGGGATTCAACCAGACAGCTTGGGATTCAACCAGACAGCTTGGGATTCAACCAGACAGCTTGGGATTCAACCAGACAGCTTGGGATTCAACCAGACAGCTTGGGATTCAACCAGACAGCTAGGGATTCAACCAGACAGCTAGGGATTCAACCAGACAGCTTGGGATTCAACCAAACAACTTGGGATTCAAGCAGACAGCTCGGGATCCAACCAGACAGCCTAGGGATTCAACCAGACAGCTTGGGATTCAACCAGACAGCTTGGGATTCAACCAGACAGCTTGGGATTCAACCAGACAGCTAGGGATTCAACCAGACAGCTAGGGATTCAACCAGACAGCTTGGGATTCAACCAGACAACTTGGGATTCAAGCAGACAGCTCGGGATCCAACCAGACAGCCTAGGGATTCAACCAGACAGCTTGGGATTCAACCAGACAGCTTGGGATTCAACCAGACAGCTCGGGATCCAACCAGACAGCTCGGGATCCAACCAGACAGCTCGGGATTCAACCAGACAGCTCGGAATTCAACCAGACAGCCTAGGGATTCAACCAGACAGCTCGGGATCCAACCAGACAACTCGTGATCCAAACAGACAGTTCAGGATCCAACCAGACAACTCGGGATCCAACCAGACAGCTCGGGATCCAACCAGACAGCTCGGGATCCAACCAGACAGCTCGGGATCCAACCAGACAGCGCGGGATCCAACCAGACAGCTCGGGAGCCAAATTCACACAACAACAATGATAAACACTCATTCAAAAATGTGATATTTGAATTCTGTGCCTTTTCATCTGCGTGACTTGAATGAGGACAGTTTCTGCCGTAGCTTTTGGCTAGAGATGATGATTTAATTGACCGCTCACAAAGATTAGCTGGATCCAGGGATTCTTTAATTGTGTCCTGAAGCCAGTGTGCGATGTGTGATGAGTTTTGGCACTATTATTGACAATAACATTTGGTTGAACCGTAATTTGAAATGGTATTATTCATACAGGATGTAAGTGGAACAATTATGTTACAAACATTGCACTTTACCATTCTTCCAGTTCAAGGGTGCCATAATGAGATGCGTGACATCAGCAGACATTAGAAATCTACAGACAACACACGCCTGGCCTGAGGCACCCCTCTCTCTCTCTCTCTCTCTCTCTCTCTCTCTCTCCTTCCTCTCGCGGCTGAGTGTTTTAGTGTTTCACACATTAGATTACATAGAGCTAGAGGTACAAGTGCTGGACTTGTGCTCTGAAGCATCCATAACTATTCACTAAAATCTGTATATCAGAGCTTCCAAGCAAGATAGTGCTAAACAAATGTGACACTCACAATGCTACCTAACAGGCTGTTATTTTGCCCTTTTCAAACACATTTTCTGTAATTCTACACATTTTTCCATCGCTCATGCTGTGTTCTTATGCTATCTGAGTGACTCAAACATGAGAACAAAAACAGTGGAGGTAATCCAGGCACGCGTGGCGGCAGGTAGCCTAGTGGTTAGAGCGTTGGACTAGTAACCGAAAGGTTGCTAGATCAAATCCCCGAGCTGACAAGGTAAAAATCTGTTGTTCTGCTCCTGAACAAGGCAGCTAACCCACTGTTCCTAGGCTGTCATTGTAGATAAGAATTTGTTCTTAAATGACTTGCCTGGTTAAATAATAAAATAATAATGTGTGAGCCTAAAGTGTGGAGAATCTGTCGTTGAGGATCAGGTTCGCTATTTCTACTGTGGCTTACAAATGTCAAAGTGTCATCCACAATAAAATCCAGTGTGTCGTAAGGTTAAATGTATTCTTCAGTTGCTCAAGCTGACACGAGACGAAGGTTTTAGACATGAGAGTGAGAAAAGAATACCTGTTGTATGTAAAAAGGCATGTCTGTATTGTACTTTATTTAACTAGGCAAGCAAGTTAAGAACAAATTCTTATCTACAATGACAGCCTACCAGTGAACAGTGGGTTAACTGCCTTGTACAGAGGTAGAATGACACATTTTTACTTTGTCAGCTCCGGGATTTGATCTAGCAACCTCTGCAGTTACTGGCCCAACGCTCTAACCTCTAGGCTACCTGCCATAATGTGTTGTGTATTGTATTGAGTATTGTAGTGTGTATTGAGTACGTTATTGTGTATTGTATTGTGTGTTGTATTGTGTACTGTATTGTGTATTGTATTGTATTGTACTTCAATAGTAATTATATCACAGTGATAATGATTATAGCTGTTTATGTTTCTTAACAATTTCACTCATATGGCCTGAATTAAATAATGTGTACAATTAATGTACAGTTCATTTAGAGAACCCACAATACATTGAGCTAGCCAGGATGTAAAATGTGGACAAGCCCTGAGGTGCACATTCATAGGAAACACTTTATTGGGATAGTCCCTAGTAGATGGTTTGTAGATGTTCAATCACTGTCAACAACATTTCAACTAACTATCCACTAACTATCCATAACCCTAACCTTAACCTTTATTCTAAACCTAACCCTAACCCTAACGCTGACCCTAGCAAAGCAGTTGCTTATCAACAGATAGTTTGTTGATAGTATGACCATCTGTAAAGCATCTATATGGGTCTATCCAGATACAGTGGTACCGGTTTATATCATACAGTATCTTTCTGTTCTTAGATACAGTGGGACCGGTTTATATCATACAGTATCTTTCTGTTCTTAGATACAGTGGTACCGGTTCATATCATACAGTATCTTTCTGTTCTTAGATGCAGTGGGACCGGTTCATATCATACAGTATCTTTCTGTTCTTAGATACAGTGGGACCGGTTTATATCATACAGTATCTTTCTGTTCTTAGATGCAGTGGGACCGGTTCATATCATACAGTATCTTTCTGTTCTTAGATGCAGTGGTACCGGTTCATATCATACAGTATCTTTCTGTTCTTAGATGCAGTGGGACCGGTTCATATCATACAGTATCTTTCTGTTCTTAGATGCAGTGGGACCGGTTCATATCATACAGTATCTTTCTGTTCTTAGATGCAGTGGGACCGGTTCATATCATACAGTATCTTTCTGTTCTTAGATGCAGTGGGACCGGTTTATATCATACAGTATCTTTCTGTTCTTAGATACAGTGGGACCGGTTTATATTATACAGTATCTTTCTGTTCTTAGATGCAGTGGGACCGGTTTATATCATACAGTATCTTTCTGTTCTTAGATGCAGTGGGACCGGTTTATATTATACAGTATCTTTCTGTTCTTAGATACAGTGGGACCGGTTCATATCATACAGTATCTTTCTGTTCTTAGATACAGTGGGACCGGTTCATATCATACAGTATCTTTCTGTTCTTAGATGCAGTGGGACCGGTTTATATCATACAGTATCTTTCTGTTCTTAGATGCAGTGGTACCGGTTCATATCATACAGTATCTTTCTGTTCTTAGATGCAGTGGGACCGGTTCATATCATACAGTATCTTTCTGTTCTTAGATGCAGTGGGACCGGTTCATATCATACAGTATCTTTCTGTTCTTAGATGCAGTGGGACCGGTTTATATCATACAGTATCTTTCTGTTCTTAGATACAGTGGGACCGGTTTATATTATACAGTATCTTTCTGTTCTTAGATGCAGTGGGACCGGTTTATATCATACAGTATCTTTCTGTTCTTAGATGCAGTGAGACCGGTTCATATCATACAGTATCTTTCTGTTCTTAGATGCAGTGGGACCGGTTTATATCATACAGTATCTTTCTGTTCTTAGATACAGTGGGACCGGTTTATATCATACAGTATCTTTCTGTTCTTAGATGCAGTGGTACCGGTTCATATCATACAGTATCTTTCTGTTCTTAGATACAGTGGGACCGGTTTATATCATACAGTATCTTTCTGTTCTTAGATACAGTGGGACCGGTTTATATCATACAGTATCTTTCTGTTCTTAGATGCAGTGGGACCGGTTTATATTATACAGTATCTTTCTGTTCTCAGATGCAGTGAGACCGGTTCATATCATACAGTATCTTTCTGTTCTTAGATACAGACAGCATCATGTAGACATGGTAACCATCAGACAAAATGATGACTTTTTAAGCACAGAATGATCCCGTCTGTTCAACGTCAGTGGAAATGTGATTGATTACATTTGCTCCCGATATTACCAGAATGCAGTTATTTATTGTTCCAGGAAGTAATTAAGATGATAATGACATGGAAGCTTCGCCAAGACCCTCATGCTTCGATCGATACAATGTATGAGTGTGATCATTAGCGTGATGGCAATATTAATTAATTATGGTCACCGTTGATAAGAATGTCCTCTCAGCTAAGCAATAAATAGAAATGGTTATTTGTAGTACATATTTATGATTACAGTATTTTCAAATGCCAGCTGTATTTTGACCAGCCATGCACACATTGCATTTTACTATTACACTATGTTTCATTTGTGTGTAAAAATGTAAATGCTCTTTTCTTTTATCAAGTAATGACTAGAGACCAGCTGTTTGTTGTTTCTAAGCTGTCCTGTGTAATGAGCACTGTTATTGCATCATAATGTCAGACAACAGTCATTGACTTGAAGTGTTTTGTCGCCTGGAATCCACACTGCCTGAATATCGCTCAGACTCCAGGCTAAGTGGTTTGCCTTCTTCATTAGTTTAGATGCAAAGCTCTCAAACGCCATTCATTTCTGTGTTATGAAACTTCAATGACCAATATATTGTATTGTATGTATTGAATTTCCTACTGAGTTCTGCAGTTCAGCTATATGTCCTCTGCTGTTTGAACCAAAAACAGTTTCTGCACATAACCAGTGATGGTTTGTGCTTTGTGCATCACACAACTGACTTGCCTCAGCCACAGAGCGTTATGTCATCACAATCACTCAACCGCTTTTGGCAGAGCAGGTGTGCTCAGAAGACATTCTCCTAACCATTTCAT
This sequence comes from Salvelinus namaycush, assembly GCF_016432855.1. Classification (NCBI taxonomy): domain Eukaryota; kingdom Metazoa; phylum Chordata; class Actinopteri; order Salmoniformes; family Salmonidae; genus Salvelinus; species Salvelinus namaycush. The sequence goes on from NC_052343.1 coordinate 29,102,797, forward strand.
GTCGGTGGTACATTCATAGACATATTTCCTGTGTGTAGAGTTATTTAAAGGGTTTATAAAACATTGATAAAGCATAAAGAAAGTTGAAATAGTAGCGGCTCTAATATTTTGCCAGCGTTGCAATGTTGACTATGTAGCACAGGAGGCTGCTGAGGGGAGGACGGCTCATAATAATGTCCTGAACAGAGTGAATGGAATGGCATCAAACACATGGAAACCAGGCTGACACTCATTCAGGCTCATCCAGACTGAGCCAGACTCGTCCACAACACTCAGCAGGAGAGACAGCGAAGGCCAATGGCAGGACAATGTCACATCTCGTCCCCTGTTAATAATGCCCTGCCTCTGCCTATCTAGTCCACACCACTGACAGTGGCCATCTGCAGCCACAGAGCATTGTCTGTCTAGTCAGAGGCCATCCATATCAACAGAGCCTCTTGGTGCATCCCAAATGGCACCCTATTCCCTACATACTGTTCAAGCCTTATCTGAGCCAGAAGGGCCCGTAGGTCAGGAGTCTCCCTAGGGGCCCTAATCATAAGTAGTGTACCATAAAGTGAATCGGGTGCCATTTGACACACACAGCATCTAGTCTGCAGCACTGCCACTGACAGTGGCTCTGGACAACCAAATCTACATGGACAAAGCATCTGTGTCTGTGTCTGTTAACTGGCTGAGACTAGAAACTAGAAATTGAAACAGAGGCTCAATCTCTCCCTGTTAGCCATGCAGGCATTTCAAGACAAACCAAACGTCTCCTCTGTTCAGCGCTGATCAGGGAGATGATTAACACACACACAAACACACTAACATGCACACACACATACGCACGCACACACACTCACACTCTTACACACACACACACACACACATACGCAGGCACACACACACACGCACCAACAGGCATTTACATTCTACACCCTGTGCTCTGGTCTGCTCTGGTCTGGTCTGCTCTGGTCTGGTCTGCGCTGCTGGTCTGCTCTGGTCTGTACTTTACTTCACCAAGGCAATGATTCGTAGCGATTGAGTGAATCGGCTCCAAGCTGTACACCAATCACAGGGAGATATAGAGCTGTACATATATGAGATGGGAGGTATTTGTCAACCTAATTGGCCTATGGATAAGGGGGATTTGTAGGGGCAGCTGTAGGCTACATTGAGACCTATGGCTTGATCATTATGTTAATATTTAGCATGTTCTAACACCCTATTAAATGAGTGTATTTCTGAGAGATATCCCTTTATGTCAAATATCTGGCTAGACGTTATGCCATGAGGACATATTGCACTGAACAAAAATATAAGCGCAACATGCAACAATTTCAATGATTTTACTGAGATACAGTTCATATAAGGAAATAAGTCAATTGAAAAAATTCATTAGGCCCTAATCTATGGCTTTCACATGGCTGGGCTCCCGAGTGGCGCAGCGGTCTAAGGCACTGCATCTCAGTGCTAGAGGCATCACTACAGACCCTGGTTAGATTCCAGGCTGTAGCACAACTGGCCATGATTGGGAGTCCCATAGGGTGGTTAAATACATTTTAAAAATGCATCTGTTTGTCACAGATACCTTCAAAAAAGTTAGGGGCGTGGATCAGAAACCCAGTCAGTACCTGGTGTGACCATTTGCCTCATGCAGCGTGACACATCTCCTTTGCATAAAGTTGATCAGGCTGTTGATTGTGGCCCGTGGAATGTTGTCCCAATCCTCTTCAGTGGCTGTGCAAAGTTGCTCGATATTGTCGGGAACTGGAACACGCTATCGTACACGTCAATCCAGAGCATCCCAAACATGCTCAATGGGTTACATGTCTGGTGAGTATGCAGGCCATGGAAGAACTGGGACATTTTCAGCTTCCAGGAATTGTGTACAGATCCTTGCGACATGGGGCAATGATTTACCATGCTGATGAATGGCACGACAATGGGCCTCAGGATCTCGTCACGGTATCTCTGTGCATTCAAATTGACATTGATAAAATGCAATTGTGTTATTTGTCCATAGCTTATGCCTTCTCATACCATAATCCCACAGCCACCATGGGGCACAATGTTGAAATCAGCAAACCATTCGCCCATACGGGGCCATACACGCTGTCTTTCCCACTGAAGTCAGTTACAACGCCAAACTGTAGTCACATAAAGACCCTGGTGAGGACAATGAGCACACAGATGAGCTTCCCTGAGACGGTTTCTGACAGTTGTGTGGAGGTCCTGGGCTGGCGTGGTTACATGTGGTCTGTGGTTGTGAGGCCAGTTGGATGCACTTCCAAATTCTCTAAAACGACGTTGGAGACGACTTATGGTAGAGACATTAACATTAAGCTGCTGTATATGGAATTATTTTAAGAAGGTCATACCAAGGATCATTTGCTATTTGATTTTTAATTTTAAGACCCCTTGAAGTATAAAAATATATATTTTGCTATTAGCCCATACAAACGCACTGAAAAACAGATTCACTATATGGAACAACAGATAGTCCCCCCCGAAAAATCTAATAGGAAGTTTGTTCTGAAGTGTCTGTTCTATATCTGAGAGATATAAGAAAGATCTGGAAAATATATACACAGTGCATTCGGAAAGTATTCAAACTCCTTGACTTTTTCCACATTTTGTTGCGTTGCAGCCTTATTCTAAAATTGATTAAAAAAAATGTTTTCCTCAAAAATCTACCCACAATACCCACAATAATGACAAAGCAAAATCAGGTTTTTAGAAATTATAGCAAATGTATTAAAAATAAAAAACAGAAATACCTTATTTACATACGTAAATATTCAGACCCTTTGCTATGAAACTCGAGTTAAGCTCAGGTGCATCCTGTTTCCATTGATCATCCTTGAGATGTTTCTACAACTTGATTGGAGTCCACTTGTGGTAAATTCAATTGATTGGACATTATTTGGAAAGGCACACACCTGTCTGTATAAGGTCCCACAGTTGACAGTGCATATCAGAGCAAAATTTGTTCTTAACTGGCTTGCCTAGTTAAATAAAGGTTAAATGAAAAATAATACAAAAAACAAGCCATGAGGTCGAAGGAATTGTCCGTAGAGCTCCGCGACAGGATTGTGCCGAGGTACTGATCTGGGGAAGGTTACCAAAACATGATTGAAGGTCAGCAAGAACACAGTGGCCTCCATCATTCTTAAATCCTAGAAGTTTGGAACCACCAAGACTCTTCCTAGAGCTGGCCACCCGGCCAAACTGAGCAATCTTGGGAGAAGGGCCTTGGTCAGGGCGGTGACCAAGAACCCGATGGTCCCTCTGACAGAGCTCCAGAGTTCCTCTGTGGAGATGGGAGAACCTTCCATAACGAGAACTATCTCTGCAGCACTCCACCAATCGGGACTTTATGGTAGAGTGGCCAGACGGAAGCCACTCCTCAGTAAAATACACATAATTATCAGGTATGAAGGTAAGACCCAGATGCAGACTACGTCGAATAAACAATAGTTTAATATTCCAGCAGAGGCAGGCAATAGACAGGTCAAGAGGTCGGTAGTCCAGAGGGGGGCAAAGGTACAGGTCGGCATGCAGGCTCAGGGTCAGGGGCAGGCTGAGTGTTCAGGCAGGCGGGCTCAGACTCAGGACAGCCAAGGGTCAAAACCAGGAGGGCGAGAAAAGAGAGACTGGAAAAAGCCGGAGCTGAGACACAAAACGCTGGATGACTTGATAAACAAGACGAACTGGCAACAGACAAACAGAACACAGGTATAAATACACAGGGGATAATGAGGAAGATGGGCACACCTGGAGGGGGGTGGAGACAATCACAAAGACAGGTGAAACAGATCCGAGTTTGCCAAAAGGCACCTAAATGAGAAAGACAATGAGAAACAAGATTATCTGATCTGATGAAACCAAGATTGAACTCTTTGACCTGAATTCCAAGCGTCACGTCTGGAGGAAACCTGACACCATCCTTACGGTGAAGAATGGTGGTGGCAGCATCATGCTGTGGGGATGTTTTTCAGCGGCAGGGACTAGTCAGGATCAAGGTAAAGATGAACAGAGCAAAGTACAGAGAGATCCTTGATGAAAACCTGCTCCAGAGTGTTCAGGACCTCAGACTGGGGCGAAGGTTGGTTGGCAGATCGGCTGTAACCGACTTTCAAACGAGTCCCAAGATGCTTGTGGGGGTCATAGAGCAAAATGGAGAACACCATCGTGAACGGGAGAGCATCATCTTTCTATAGAGTTCGTAGGCCAAACCATTTGGAGACGACAGTTGATTTTGTGAGAAGACTAATTTTCAAACCGCTCTAGCTCTGTCACCTTTCACCGCAGATGCGTAACTGCGACGTCAGTGGATGCGGTGGATTGAAAAGCCCCCCAGATATCTATAGCTTAAACGGACAGATTTTAATGGGGATTTTGTTAATATGCTAATTATACTTCTGCGGGGGCGTGCACATCGATTCTAGGTAAACCTTTTTAAGCACCATCTAATAGGGCTGCTGCTCCAGCAGCATTAGGCAGATGATAGCAGCCGCGTTAGGCAGAAAATAGCAGTCTCCGGGCAGACAATAGCAGTCTCCTGGCAGACGATAGCAGCCACATTAGGCAGATGATAGCAGTCTCCTGGCAGACGATAGCAGCCGCATTAAGCAGACGATAGCAGCCGCATTAGGCAGATGATAGCAGCCGCATTAAGCAGATGATAGCAGTCTCCTGGCAGACGATAGCAGTCTCCTGGCAGATGATAGCAGTCTCCTGGCAGACGATAGCAGTCTCCTGGCAGATGATAGCAGTCTCCTGGCAGATGATAGCAGTCTCCTGGCAGACGATAGCAGTCTCCTGGCAGATGATAGCAGTCTCCTGGCAGACGATAGCAGCCGCATTAAGCAGATGATAGCAGTCTCCTGGCAGATGATAGCAGTCTCCTGGCAGATGATAGCAGCCGCATTAAGCAGATGATAGCAGTCTCCTGGCAGATGATAGCAGCCGCATTAAGCAGATGGTAGCAGTCTCCTGGCAGACGATAGCAGCTGCATTACGCAGACGATAGCAGTCTCCGGGCTGAGTGAGGATAGCTCATCCCGGACTTGTTTACATGTCTGTTTATGACATACAACTCTTGCTGGCAAAGGCACAGGGTTGGTGCAGGGTTGTGGAGGAAACAGATTGGGTCTTTATGTCAGTCTGTACGACCGTCAGTCATTTCAGACCACTCTAGACGAGCACAGACGAGCCATCCTCACTCAGACAGACATTATGTGCAGAGCTGAGATCTAAACTCTGAGAAGTTTGATTGACTCTGCCTTCCTCTTCGGGGCTCATACTGTGGGCATCATGCACATTAGCCATCCAATGACCACGTCACCAATAGACAAGCCTGCTGTAGCCAACCTCTGCAAGTTCCAACTCTCCAGTTTGAGAGGACTATAGCAAGTCCATTGTCAGTGTGACACAAACAACACTTCAAATCCACTTTAATCCACAGTCTGATTGCTGTAAACATCTTGTCATTTAATTGGGTTTTGAGGATTTGGGAATGGCACCCACGTTCTTGTCCCCCCATGTTACCAAGTGATGATTTTACATAGACCCCTTGAATCAAAGAGGTCATAAATGAACACATATCCAGTTGGTGAGCAAAAGTATTTGAAAGACATCAAATCAATGTCAAAGCCTAGTTTAACATCAACAATCTGCTTGTGTTGAAATGACAATCCTGGTCGGCCGACCAACGTATCTTGCTGTTTATTTTGAGTCTGGGGCCTCTCTTCTTGAACATAATTATCAGACAACTTGAGAATAACAAAGGACAAGACAAGTGCAGAGAGCGAAGTGACCAATTAAAATGTGCTGCCCTTTTCTTGAATCGGACAGTGGAACTGTGTTCTGTGTAATGTTTGGGATTACAACAGACAATCCCAGGTTTCACTTGACTATAGGAAGCTCAGGGCAAGCGGAGCGTAACTGAAATATGAAAATCCATCGGTCATATGTTAATGTTGCCTGATTTGCCCTTATCAAGCGATTGCTTTTGGGCATATCGATATAAAAGCCGTATGGTTTGTGTGATGTTATTCTGATCGTTCAAGTCCATTTTTGTCTTCTTACAAACCGAGTTGTAGTAAATATCTGAAAATGAAACTTATGAAACACTATTAGTATAATAAACACTGTAATATAATATTTCTTTGTGAAATACAAATGAGCCGTTGTTTTGACAGGCACTATATTTACCTACCTCTACTCCAGTGGAGGCTGCTGAGGGGAGAATGGCTCACAATAATGTCTGGAATGGAGTGAATGGAATGGTTTCAAACCCATGAAAAGCACGTTGTTGATACTATTCCATTTAGTCCATTCCAGACATTAAGCCGTTCTACCCTCAGCAGCCTCCACTGCCCTACTGTAATCCAGCTGTCTCGTCTGAAGTTACAGACACTATTTGTTTAGTGATTCACAGGTAAAAGGTAAGGCCTCATAATGGCTGAGGACTTTGTCAAAGCAAACAGCCTCTATTGTGTATTGATTGTGAGTGGATCATGTGGAGGTGGGTGTTTGGGGATCATTAATGGCAGCAACAATGACATCATCCATCAGTCTAAAGTCTCCTCTGTCACAGCATCGGCTGTGAGGGGACTGTGCTCTTCTATCTTGCATGCAATGATGTCTGAGGGGAAAAACAGTGTCAGTTGTTTGAAGTAACTTCTTTGTTGTTGTTTCATCATTAATGTTTCCAGCTTCAACCAATAGACATCATGTATCACATGGGGCAGCAGGTAGCCTAGTGGTTAGAGCATTGGGCCAGTAACTGAAAGGTTGGTGGATCAAATCCCCCAGCTGACAAGGTAAAAATCTGTCGTTCTGCTCCTGAACAAGGCAGTTAACCCACTGTTCCCTGGTAGGCCGTCATTATAATAATTTGTTCTTAATAACTGACTTGCCTAGTCAAAGAAATAAAAAATATCATGTGATGCCATTCACATCAACCTGGCTGTCATCTGACTGTGCCAGTGTCCCAAGACTCCAAAATTAGAGCCAGGACCCCATGGGAGGGGACACCTAGTCAGTTGCTGCATTCATAATAAATCATGGGCCAGTAACTGAAAAGTCGCTGGTTCAAATCCCAGAGCCGGGAAGGTGGAAAAATCTCCCGTTCTGCCCTTGAGGAAGGCAGTTAACCCTCAACAACAACTCCTCCCCGGGTGCCGTGGACGTTGACTAAGGCAGCCCCTCGCACCTCTCTGAATGCATTCAACTGAAATGTGTCTTCCTCATTTTACCCTCTGAATCAGAGAGGTTTTTCCACCTGGATTCGCTGGATTTGAACCAGTGACTTTTCAGTTACTGGCCCAACAGTTACTGGCCCATGATTTATTATGAATGCAGCATGATTTACACTTTACATCTAGACAATAAAGGGCTCATAAGTAGTTAAAGGGATAGTTCATCCAAATTACAACATGACATATGGGTGAAGCATCCCTTTAATAACCGTTTTTTAATCATTTTTTAATGCTCCTTCCACAGCACATTAGACAGAGGAAATGATATAGAGGGTTGATGTCTTCAATGACAATGCTACAACCCTCTGAGGCAATAGAGTGCTATCGCTGTTTCCCTGGTGTCAAATATGGCCATAAACACCTCTTGTTACTGGTACACCTGCAATTGAGTTCTCCTCTTCACTCTTTATTGGTGTCATGTTGCCAGAGGGGCTGTAGAGGGTGAGTGATAGAGAGGTCAGCTGTAGGGATGATATTAGCACTTATACTGTCCTCTCATCACCACACTTGTGACGGATCACCTGCAGCTACCTGTAAAGATGTAGCATCTTAATTTGATCACCCTGTTGCAGGAGAACTTCAACGTAGCAAATGTAACACTTGTAGTGTATTTGAGGTTTAAAAATGCTTCAAAAGTTTGTAATTTCCACTTGTGAAATTTCACACCGAAAATGTATTAACTGCTACAGAAATGTCCATTAATTATATAATCCACATAATAATTCACATTTCCTGTTGCTGTAGGATTATTTTCCTGCTGTAGGAGACTGGCTCAAATTAAGATCCTACATCTGTACATCTCTACAGTACTGGAGCAATGATAAATGGTACTGGTATCTGAACTGTTCCACGGTTTTGTCTATCTCTCTGAAGATATTGAGAATTCTGTATTAGAAGTGTGTGTATCAACAGTGTTCTGATTTGAAAAAAATTTAATTAAGCATTACAAAAAAGTTGCAATCATCAAACCTCTCGACTACACCCATTGCATAAGGGTGCTTTAATACTTAATAAAAAAACACACAAAACAAATGAATAAAAACACTTTTTCTTTTCTCATTTTGATTTATAATTTATAATTGTTTGGTTGGTTGGTCAGTCTTTATACAGGCAGTCTTTATTGTAAGATAGTCAGGATAGATAGTAGCCTACAGTCATTTTCAGTAGGTAATATGATTCATGACGATCAATTCAGTGCTTCATTGTCACGATCGTCTTTAGGTGAATGAGAGGACCAAGGCGCAGCGTGATATGAATACATCTTCTTTTATTTAAAAGATGAGAACACGAACACTAATACAAACTAGACAAAAAAACAAACGACCGTGAAGCTACAAAACAAAAGTGCAGACACAAGCTACTAACGTCAAACATAGACAATTACCCACAACCTACCTAATGCCTATGGCTGCCTAAATATGGCTCTCAATCAGAGACAACTAATGACAGCTGTCTCTAATTGAGAACCAATCCAGGCAACCATAGACATACATAAACACCTACACTGAACACAACCCCATGAAATCTACAAAAAAAAACTATACAATACAAACACCCTATACGAGACAAAAACACACAAACATCCCCCATGTCACACCCTGACCTACAATAATAAAGAAAACAAAGATAACTAAGGCCAGGGCGTGACATTCATTTGTAATTTGGGAGGTGCCGGAACAGAAGGTGAGCCAGTGAGGGGGGTCTGTGGGCTCTGAGGTGTCAGAACGCATGAAAAAACAACAACTTTATAATAAAGCATTGCATGCATTATCATCGCTTAGAGCAGTGGTGTGGAGCTGCTGGCAGAAGTTGTACACATGGAGTACATGTGGCCTTATATAAACGGCTTTCATGCAATTCTACTAAATTTTAGATGGTTGGAGACTTTCGCAGAATCTCTTTTAATACCTCACAAATGTTCAAAATGACAGGCGACTTTGACACTGACAAACTGAGAATCTGAGGTCAATAAAAAAGACCTTGTCTTGAATCCATCAATAGCCTTGGCCAGGTGTGAGGAGAAACACATATTGTTCAAAATGAAGAGGAAATTATAGTTCTAAAAAACCTTTCCAGTTTCACTGACTCACCCAAGGATGTGCAGCTCACTCACTGGCCAAAAGCTTATCTATTATTTTAATTTAACTAGGCAAGTCAGTTAAGAACAAATTGTTATTTACAATGACGGCTTACCCCGGCCAAACCCGGACGACGCTGGGCCAATCGTGCCCCGCCCTATGGGAATCCCAATCACGGCCGATTGTGATACAGCCTGGATTCAAACCAGGGTGTCTGTAGTGATGCCTCAAGCACTGAGATGCAGTGCCCCATCTATCTCTTGCTTTACTTTGTAAAAAAATGCTGTTCGCTCAACAGGCCTAAGTTGATAGCTTGGTAACATACAGACAGATTAGTCTTTTCTTTTCAGCAGGATCCATTTGCTTTCCAACCTGTGTTTTCCCACAATTGTATTTGAAATATTGCATAAGGCCTGTTTTGGCTGCATGCTGTTCACTGACAGATTTGCCACACGTTGCCGACTGCAGGCATGCCTTGTGATTGGGCTACACACAGTTAGGTTATTTTTTGTTTAATTAGCTATTGATCCTCTGTGGCTAAATTCTAGGCTTACTACTGGTGTAGTATTGGGAACTATTTCATTTCTTTCTGGACAGACAGATATGTGCTGCAGCACCTCCAGCTCACTTCCCACAGCTATTATTGTATAAGGAAATAATAACAGCACAGAGAGGGAGAGAGATCATACAACATGAATCTCATTGTAGTTCTGTTCTCTCTCTTCACCACAGCAATGACCACGTGTTGGTCTACATAGACTACAATGTTGCACAAACCATAAACCCGGGACGGTCCAACGTGAATCAATTCCTAGAATATCAGGCACGTTTTCACGTTACGTTTTTTTAGGGGCATGACAATTACAGAGGGATCCAAATTGAGTTACTCTGATTGCTAATTATTAGGATTTTTACATTGCAAACAGTGAAAATGATGTTTCATGCCACAAGAGGTACCTGATCCTGGCAAATGGGTTCCGGAATAAAAGAGTACAAAACTGAGAGGTGCTGGATTCTGTTCCGGCAGGATCCAGTTCCGACAGGATCCTGTTCCGGCAGGATCCTGTTCTGGCAGGATCTGGCTCAAATTAAGCACTGGATGAATCACAAGCATTTAACAGCTTCTGAATAATTAGCAGCTCCATTCTGATGGTATAATTGTTCAAACAATACAGTTGTCCTCAGTGTCCCAGCATATAGAGCTGTATTATCATAGCTAGTTGGGTGGGATACACACACACACACAGACAATATTATTGTATGAAGACAGTTTTTTGTGTGGCTCCATCATTGAAGGCCCTAGTCTTGTATGGATCTACTGTTTCCTAATTGGTGCTTTCTGTTATGCCTCCTTAGGGCTGTGTGGTCGACCTGTAAGAGGTGGTCGATCATATAGCAGCTTAGGCTACCTATCACCGGCCCAAGTCGGCAAGCTGCATGATTTCTATGATCGATCTCCTGAAGTGTCAGACTATCATATGTCCTGAAGCAGAACAGGCTGAGGGAGAATCAACACATTACAAGCCTTTGGCTGTAGGAAGCAAGCATTGTGTGTTAAGACACAATGAAAACAATGGTCTCAGTCTCTATTTGTCCAGACGGATCACTAAGAATAGGTTGATCTTTAAGTGTGAGCTGTGACACTGATGTAAGACACTGTCGTGTGCATGCTGTGTGTGTTCATGCTCGCTGTGCAGAAAGGATCTTACACGTAGAATAGGCATGTACTCCAGTCAAGCACAAAGTAGCAAGCCGTTCTATTCCTGTTTGAGGGAAGTGACAAAATGCCTAATGGCATGTAATATATGTGTCACGTCTGGCCGTCGGAGGATGTTATTGAGGAATATTGTCTTGTTGCTGTTTATAACCTGCGCTGGTTTGTAAACCCATTTAACCCCTCATAGACGGTAGCTTACTGTAAAGTGTTAATAATTACAGTATACTTCATCATAATGGAATCATTGACAATCCTTTCCTGTCTGTGCGTTTATTCTTTCAAATAAGCCTCTTCTTTAAAGTTTGGCCAGAATAATGAAACCTTCAATAATATAGGGCTTACAGAGAAAAGCCCCTGAAATCTCAGAATCCCTCAGAAAAACTTTAATTACATCACTACTACAGTCAGATACCTCTTAAGAGTTCCCTCATGAAAATTGATAGGCTCTGCCCTATTTCAAAATAGAATTGCTCACAATGTTATGATACGGCTTCAAATAACTCCTAGTCCGATAAAATAAGATTCATCTTCCTCCAGCTTTTCCTTTGTGGAGCTTTTGTCTTTCTGTTTCTTTGAAGAATAAAAACCGTTAGGTGATTTAAAGGTTCTGACTCTGAGTCTGGGGGATTAGAGGAATAAGTGGTACATGAGAAAGTTTCCAGTCGGAGGGAACGTCATCGTCCTGGTCAAAGCCCACTGTAGCGGAAATCAGCCAGGCCTTTTCTGAGGACAATGGGAGTGGTAGAATGACTGACGGCCATGTTCTCACCAAGATTCATTCATATTGTGTCGTTATGTCTATGTCCCAGATGGCACCCTATTCCTTATTTACTAGACGTTTGAACAGGGAAAAGTAGTGCACTATGTAGGGAATAGGGTTCCTAAAGGGTTCTGCGGCTGTCCACATAGAAGAACACTTCTTGGTGCCAGGTAGAACCCTTTTTGGTTCCAGGCAGAATTATTTTGGGTTCCATGTAGAACCCTCTGTTGAAAGGGTTCTACATGGAACCCAAAAGAGTTCTGCCTGGAACCAAAAGGAGTTCTTCAAAGGGTTCTCCTATGGGGACAGCCGAAAAAAAACTTTTTGATTCTAGATAGCACCTTTTTTCTAAGAGTGTAGTCCACTATATAAGGAATAGGATGTCATTTGGGAGGAATCCTGGGATACGTACCATAACGCTGCTAACCAAACAGGTTGTCACAACATTGCCACATGGTAATGTCACAACCAACCTCCTCACAACTTACTTGCGTCGTTGTGACTAAGTCATGTGTTAGTTGGGAAGTCCTGTCTGATAATTTGGTAGTTTACTGGTAAACTTTGAACTTTTCCAGTCTTATACCTTCCCTTTGCAACCCTATTCATGATCAATGTCTCTTAATTAGCACATTCTGCGGAGTCGTCCACACACATTCCATTTCTTTGTTCTACCAGGGGCCTCACTGGCTAATTCGTCTGATGTTATTAGAGCATATTTCTCCCTCTTTGAAATGCACTAGTCAATATTCATAAAGTAAACTCCATCGAGAATGATGCATCATGCTGCTGGTGTGTTTGAGTGAATTCATTTCCCTGGGGAATTTAGCCTTAAAGTCTGTGTTAATGGTGGGCTAGTTAGTGTGGGGATCCTGGATGAGCTTTATATCATTTATGGAAAGTAGTTCTATAAAGGAAATAAATAAAATGATTGTTTTTAAAATGGACAGAGAATTGCCACTAGTAGGGATGAGTCTGGTCAGGGGTGTGAAGACTGGGGAAACAACTTCTTTCTGGACACTCAATCTATTCTCAAGATCACTCGCTTCACTCTTCAACTCCTTTCACCCATTTTACATCCACATCCTAAAATACATCCTCTTGTTCCTCTCATCTCTCCATCTCCTTCTTTTCCCCATACCTCTTACCCCTTTCTCTCGTCTCTTGAGTATCTTGGGGACTGATTGCTCTTCTAGTTTCCTGCCACACAAATTACTCTTGTAAAGAGTCCTAAATGTATCTGTGATGTCTGCCAAATATGAAGTTCATTATTATACTGAGTCACACACTCCAGGTAATTGGCTACGTTCAAGTTCCAGCGTTTTGAACCCACTTGAAAAAGATGTACCCTGCCTGGCATCAGGATTTTAATGAATCAGGATTTTCCTCCCTGATCGAGACCGTTTGGGTGTTTTTTAAGGACTTGTCGCTGTACTGTAGAATGAATGTGCAAATTCATTATTTCATGCCGTCCCTAGGAGGGGTGCGTCACTTGAGTGGGTTGAGCCACTGACGTGATCTTCCTGTCTGGGTTGGCGCCCCCCCTTGGGTTGTGCCGTGGCGGAGATCTTTGTTGGCTATACTCGGCCTTGTCTCAGGATGGTAAGTTGGTGGTTGAAGATATCCCTCTAGTGGTGTGGGGGCTGTGCTTTGGCAAAGTGGGTGGGGTTATATCCTTCCTGTTTGGCCCTGTCTGGGGGTATCATCGGATGGGGCCACAGTGTCTCCTGACCCCTCCTGTCTCAGCCTCCAGTATTTATGCTGCAGTAGTTTATGTGTCGGGGGGCTAGGGTCAGTTTGTTATATCTGGAGTACTTCTCCTGTCTTATCCGGTGTCCTGTGTGAATTTAAGTATGCTCTCTCTAATTCTCTCTTTCTCTCTTTCTTTCTCTCGGAGGACCAGAGCCCTAGGACCATGCCTCAGGACTACCTGGCATGATGACTCCTTGCTGTCCCCAGTCCACCTGGCCGTGCTGCTGCTCCAGTTTCAACTGTTCTGCCTGCGGCTATGGAACCCTGACCTGTTCACCGGACGTGCTACCTGTCCCAGACCTGCTGTTTTCAACTCTCTAGAGACCGCAGGAGCGGTAGAGATACTCTTAATGATTGGCTATGAAAAGCCAACTGACATTTACTCCTGAGGTGCTGACTTGCTGCACCCTCGACAACTACTGTGATTCTTATTATTTGACCATGCTGGTCATTTATGAACATTTGAACATCTTGGCCATGTTCTGTTATAATCTCCACCCGGCACAGCCAGAAGAGGACTGGCCACCCCTCATAGCCTGGTTCCTCTCTAGGTTTCTTCCTAGGTTTTGGCCTTTCTAGGGAGTTTTTCCTAGCCACCGTGCTTCTACACCTGCATTGCTTGCTGTTTGGGGTTTTAGGCTGGGTTTCTGTACAGCACTTTGAGATATCAGCTGATTTAAGAAGGGCTATATAAATAAGTTTGATTTGATTTGATGTACTGCAGTGTTATTGTAGTGAGGCTTCAGAGGGGTTGCTGGCCTGCTGAGCAGTGGTGCTGAGGGTTTGTTCAATAGCTACGTTGGGGACCGTTTTTAATCACGGTTACAGAATGAAAGCTGCCCTCGCTTGATATTTGAATTCTGAAAAGAACAAAATTAAAGATTTATTTATTTATTTTTATTTTCATGTATTGACGCTGTAATGATATATTTACTGCTGTAAGGGGTGCGTACTGGCGGCAGAGAAGTCAGGCGCAGGAGAGCAAAAACTGATTTACAACGGCGCAGTTTAATAAATAAAACCACCGTTAACAGTACAATATTAAATGGGTAAAACCCATCACACACCAGCTTAACGTGCACAAGCATTACAATAAACAATTCCGGACAAGGACATGGGGGAAACAGAGGGTTAAATACACAACATGTAATTATGGAATTGGAACCAGGTGTGTGGAAGACAAGACAAAACAAATGGAAAATGAAAAGTGGATCGGCGATGGCTAGAAGGCCGGCGACGCCAACCACCGAACACCGCCCGAACAAGGAGAGGGACCGACTTCGGAGGAAGTCGTGACAACTGCCTGGTACTGATGCTCTAGAAATACTTAGAGAGACAAATCCAAGCCTTAATTGCTCTCTGTAGTAGAGGTCTGTTGGACTGCAATCAGCAATCTCCATCTGTATCTGCATAATGTGAACCGAGAAGATGGCAGCCAAAATGTTAAACAAATGTGATTTTTTTTTTTTCAAGCCTTGGTTCTATGCAGTACATTGTCCAGGCATAACTATACGAAGAGAAAGACTGGCCAATTCTGTGGAAAACACATTAACTGTAGTATTTTCACAAACAAACGTGTCTGTGTGTACAGGTTTTTAAAGGGTCAGCCACTGAAGTGGAGGTTCTCAGCTCTAGCTGCATGAGTGTAAACCTCTCTATTGAGGGATTTAGGTGGGAGTGCTGTGAAGACTTGCTTATTACGAACATTATGATAGAAACTCACCCAGCTGTTGTTTTCAGAAGTACCGTAACAATACAACAAAGATAAAAACAATTTATCATTGCTAAAATGTACTTCGGTCTTTGTCATTTTAACAAAGCTTTGAATCAAAACATCTCTTCTGTTTCTGCCCCCCACGTTGATCATTGATTAAGCTATCTTTATCTGTTGTGTTTCAAGAGCAGCTCCATTGTTGTCCTGTGGTTTCATCACAATATTGTAGAGCGTATGGATAGTAAAAGGTCAGTTCTAGGTAGGTACTACAGGAGAATGGAATAGCTGCAGTGGCCTACTCTGAATTAACATTCATGCATAGCAGACTAACTCAATGCTGGACCCCAGAGCCAGTTCCACAGCTGATTTAAATGTGTCCTTGCTAGTCAAGGACTGATTTAGACCTGGGACACCTGGTGGATGGAATGAATTATTAGGTAGAACAGAAAACCAACAGTACTCGGGACCTTCAGGCTCTGATTTGAATTCCCCTGCTTTATAACATACAGCTAATACAACAAGGATGACATTCAGTTTGTCAGAGTCGCTCACACTCTCCGGTCTGTGACGCAAGTCCCCGATGTCACTCCATCTCAGTATTCATCCGCCTGACGTTTTAAAACAATTGCTGAGACAAATCATATGGGTATATAAAGGGGAGGTGATGCGGCTTACAGGGTCAAACGTTTCTTCTCCCAAAGAAAGAAACAAGAGGATGTGATAATGATGAAGGGAATGTGTTGAGAGGAGGGGATGGAGAGATGAAGGGAATGTGTTGAGAGGAGGGGATGGAGAGATGAAGGGAATGTGTTGAGAGGAGGGGATGGAGTGATGAAGGGAATGTGTTTAGAGGAGGGGATGGAGAGATGAAGGGAATGTGTTTAGAGGAGGGGATGGAGAGATGAAGGGAATGTGTTTAGAGGAGGGGATGGAGAGATGAAGGGAATGTGTTGAGAGGAGGGGATGGAGAGATGAAGGGAATGTGTTGAGAGGAGGGGATGGAGAGATGAAGGGAATGTGTTGAGAGGAGGGGATGGAGAGATGAAGGGAATGTGTTGAGACGAGGGGATGGAGAGATGAAGGGAATGTGTTGAGAGGAGGAGATGGAGTGATGAAGGGAATGTGTTGAGAGGAGGAGATGGAGTGATGAAGGGAATGTGTTGAGACGAGGGGATGGAGAGATGAAGGGAATGTGTTGAGACGAGGGGATGGAGAGATGAAGGGAATGTGTTGAGACGAGGGGATGGAGAGATGAAGGGAATGTGTTTAGAGGAGGGGATGGAGAGATGAAGGGAATGTGTTGAGAGGAGGGGATGGAGAGATGAAGGGAATGTGTTGAGAGGAGGGGATGGAGAGATGAAGGGAATGTGTTGAGAGGAGGGGGTGGAGTGATGAAGGGAATGTGTTTAGAGGAGGGGATGGAGAGATGAAGGGAATGTGTTTAGAGGAGAGGATGGAGTCATCATGGGCAAGACATTTCTGTGGCTGCGTCATGTGGCACCCTATTTCCTACATAGTACTTTTGACCAGAGCCATATGGGTTGGGACACGAGCTCTGCCTATCTGCTCTGTTTCCATCACCGCTGCTGAAAGGGAATCAGATCAGATGTATCTCTCTCTAAAGTGTCCAGGCGTTTGGCTGGAAGCTCTGGATTGAGAGAGAGACCTCTCTTTATTGGATGTTAGTGCACAGATAATGCCAACCAGTGGAGGCTGGTGGGAGAAGCTATAGGAGGACGGGCTCCGTGTAATGGCTGGAATGGAATAAATGGAACGTAGTCAAACGTGGTTTCCATATGCTTAGGAAATGCCAACTAATGCCAAACTGTTTAGGAAACAATTGAAAGCTTACCGGGAATTTCTTATCTTATCCTTTTTTCATTTGCCACTTATTTTCCCTGGCTTAGCTCTGTCAGGCTGATCTGATAGGGTGTATGGTGACCTGCTTAGCTCTGTCAGGCTGATCTGATAGGGTGTATGGTGACCTGCTTAGCTCTGTCAGGCTGATCTGATAGGGTGTATGGTGACCTGCTTAGCTCTGCCATGCTGATCTGATAGGGTGTATGGTGACCTGCTTAGCTCTGCCATGCTGATCTGATAGGGTGTATGGTGACCTGCTTAGCTCTGCCATGCTGATCTGATAGGGTGTATGGTGACCTGCTTAGCTCTGTCAGGCTGATCTGATAGGGTGTATGGTGAACTGCTTAGCTCTGTCAGGCTGATCTGATAGGGTGTATGGGGACATGCTTAGCTCTGTCAGGCTGATCTCATAGGGTGTATGGTGACCTGCTTAGCTCTGCCAGGCTGATCTGATAGGGTGTATGGTGATCTGCTTAGCTCTGTCAGGCTGATCTGATAGGGTGTATGGTGACCTGCTTAGCTCTGTCAGGCTGATCTGATAGGGTGTATGGGGACATGCTTAGCTCTGCCAGGCTGATCTGATAGGGTGTATGGTGACTTGCTTAGCTCTGTCAGGCTGATCTGATAGGGTGTATGGCGACCTGCTTAGCTCTGTCAGGCTGATCTGATAGGGTGTATGGTGACCTGCTTAGCTCTGTCAGGCTGATCTGATAGGATGTATGGTGACCTGCTTAGCTCTGTCAGGCTGATCTGATAGGGTGTATGGTGAACTGCTTAGCTCTGTCAGGCTGATCTGATAGGGTGTATGGTGACCTGCTTAGCTCTGTCAGGCTGATCTCATAGGGTGTATGGTGACCTGCTTAGCTCTGTCAGGCTGATCTGATAGGGTGTATGGTGACCTGCTTAGCTCTGTCAGGCTGATCTGATAGGGTGTATGGTGACCTGCTTAGCTCTGTCAGGCTGATCTGATAGGGTGTATGGTGACCTGCTTAGCTCTGCCAGGCTGATCTGATAGGGTGTATGGTGACTTGCTTAGCTCTGTCAGGCTGATCTGATAGGGTGTATGGTGACCTGCTTAGCTCTGCCAGGCTGATCTGATAGGGTGTATGGTGACCTGCTTAGCTCTGTCAGACTGATCTGATAGGGTGTATGGTGACCTGCTTAGCTCTGCCAGGCTGATCTGATAGGGTGTATGGTGATCTGCTTAGCTCTGCCAGGCTGATCTGATAGGGTGTATGGTGACCTGCTTAGCTTTGCCATGCTGATCTGATAGGGTGTATGGTGACCTGCTTAGCTCTGTCAGGCTGATCTGATAGCGTGTATGGTGACCTGCTTAGCTCTGTCAGGCTGATCTGATAGGGTGTATGGTGACCTGCTTAGCTCTGTCAGGCTGATCTGATAGGGTGTATGGGGACATGCTTAGCTCTACCAGGCTGATCTGATAGGGTCTATGGTGACCTGCTTAGCTCTGTCAGGCTGATCTGATAGGGTGTATGGTGACCTGCTTAGCTCTGTCAGGCTGATCTGATAGGGTGTATGGTGACCTGCTTAGCTCTGCCAGGCTGATCTGATAGGGTGTATGGTGACCTGCTTAGCTCTGCCAGGCTGATCTGATAGGGTGTATGGTGACCTGCTTAGCTCTGTCAGGCTGATCTGATAGGGTGTATGGGGACATGCTTAGCTCTACCAGGCTGATCTGATAGGGTCTATGGTGACCTGCTTAGCTCTGTCAGGCTGATCTGATAGGGTGTATGGTGACTTGCTTAGCTCTGTCAGGCTGATCTGATAGGGTGTATGGTGACCTGCTTAGCTCTGCCAGGCTGATCTGATAGGGTGTATGGTGACCTGCTTAGCTCTGTCAGGCTGATCTGATAGGGTGTATGGTGACTTGCTTAGCTCTGTCAGGCTGATCTGATAGGGTGTATGGTGACCTGCTTAGCTCTGCCAGGCTGATCTGATAGGGTGTATGGTGACCTGCTTAGCTCTGTCAGGCTGATCTGATAGGGTGTATGGTGACCTGCTTAGCTCTGTCAGGCTGATCTGATAGGGTGTATGGTGACCTGCTTAGCTCTGTCAGGCTGATCTGATAGGGTGTATGGTGACCTGCTTAGCTCTGCCAGGCTGATCTGATAGGGTGTATGGTGACCTGCTTAGCTCTGTCAGGCTGATCTGATAGGGTGTATGGTGACCTGCTTAGCTCTGTCAGGCTGATCTCATAGGGTGTATGGTGACCTGCTTAGCTCTGTCAGACTGATCTGATAGGGTGTATGGTGACCTGCTTAGCTCTGCCAGGCTGATCTGATAGGGTGTATGGTGATCTGCTTAGCTCTGCCAGGCTGATCTGATAGGGTGTATGGTGACCTGCTTAGCTTTGCCATGCTGATCTGATAGGGTGTATGGTGACCTGCTTAGCTCTGTCAGGCTGATCTGATAGCGTGTATGGTGACCTGCTTAGCTCTGTCAGGCTGATCTGATAGGGTGTATGGTGACCTGCTTAGCTCTGCCAGGATGATCTGATAGGGTGTATGGGGACCTGCTTAGCTCTACCAGGCTGATCTGATAGGGTCTATGGTGACCTGCTTAACTCTGCCAGGCTGATCTGATAGGGTGTATGGTGACCTGCTTAGCTCTGTCAGGCTGATCTGATAGGGTGTATGGTGACCTGCTTAGCTCTGTCAGGCTGATCTGATAGGGTGTATGGTGACCTGCTTAGCTCTGCCAGGCTGATCTGATAGGGTGTATGGGGACCTGCTTAGCTCTGCCAGGCTGATCTGATAGGGTGTATGGGGACCTGCTTAGCTCTGCCAGTCTGATCTGATAGGGTCTATGGGGACCTGCTTAGCTCTGCCAGGCTGATCTGATAGGGTGTATGGTGACCTGCTTAGCTCTGCCAGGCTGATCTGATAGGGTGTATGGGGACCTGCTTAGCTCTGCCAGCCTGATCTGATAGGGTGTATGGGGACCTGCTTAGCTCTGCCAGCCTGATCTGATAGGGTGTATGGGGACCTGCTTAGCTCTGCCAGCCTGATCTGATAGGGTGTATGGGGACCTGCTTAGCTCTGCCAGCCTGATCTGATAGGGTGTATGGGGACCTGCTTAGCTCTGCCATCCTGATCTGATAGGGTGTATGGGGACCTGCTTAGCTCTGCCAGCCTGATCTGATAGGGTGTATGGGGACCTGCTTAGCTCTGCCAGCCTGATCTGATAGGGTGTATGGGGACCTGCTTAGCTCTGCCAGGCTGATCTGATAGGGTGTATGGGGACGCCCTGCTGGCCAGTGATAGCCCACCTGGCCCCCCTGCCTTCAAAGATTCACATCAGAAAGTCTGGGTGCATCTCAAATGGCATTCTATTCCCCGAAGCCTTCAAACTCAACTCTGAACCACCAACTAGTTCCACTGTGTTTCCTCTTTCATTGTTCCCCTCTAATCACGGACTGATATAGACCTGAGACACCAGGTGGGTGCAATTCATTATCAGGTAGAACAGAAAACCAGCAGGCTCCAGATCTCGTAGGGTAAGAGTTGAACACCCCTGCCCTGTAGTGCACTGCTTTTGACCAGACTCCTATGGGCCCCGATCAAAAGTAGTGCACTATATAGGAAATAGGGTGCCATTTGGGACGCAAACAATATCAGCTCTTTAAGTGGTGTAGGTGATGTTACTGATGTTCTTCTAGATGCTGTCTTTCTCCTTAATGTTGTTGTTGTTGTTATAACAACAAGGGTCTGTTCTCTCTCGGTCTCTGTGCGTGCAGAGCTGAGTGGCAGCTTGTTCCGTGTGACAGCCATATCACTCCAAGAGGACAACCACCTGGCGATGACATTCTGAAGAGCAACGGATCGCTAATGCTAGTCCATTTACATAGAGGACCATGCTTAAAATACACAGGGGAGAGTGTTGATACACCACTATTCCTGTTTATCATTTACATAGAGGACCATGCTTAAAATACACAGGGGAGAGTGTTGATACACCACTATTCCTGTTTATCATTTACATAGAGGACCATGCTTAAAATACACAGGGGAGAGTGTTGATACACCACTATTCCTGTTTATCATTTACATAGAGGACCATGCTTAAAATACACAGGGGAGAGTGTTGATACACCACTATTCCTGTTTATCATTTACATAGAGGACCATGCTTAAAATACACAGGGGAGAGTGTTGATACACCACTATTCCTGTTTATCTGAGATTGAATCCCACATCCCCGTGGGACAGCTAATTGGTGTACAGTGGAATTCTAATTTCCCTCGTTAGAAAAGTCAACTGGGCTTAAGAACAATTAATTAAATAATGTTACAACAGCAATGAGTAATGGGTTAGTTATACAAATATTAAAGGAACCTATATTTAAAACCACTATCTGGATGTATAATGGTAAGATAAAACTACATTCCTATAAAATAGTGTTCACTGGGTGAAATGAAAGATAATCGGAATATTAGATACTCTGAATACTGTATATTAATTCAAAGTACAGGAAGCATGTTTCCTCCACTAATCGTAGAAGCTGGACAAAGGATTGGATTGAACAAAGACAGTAATTCAGTTTATAGTTATTTGAGATGCAAGTATCGAGTCAGGAGGAGAACCAAAAGGAAGACTGTTTAATTCTCTAACGATACAGTGTATGAATCACAGGAGGCTGCTGAGGGGAGAAGACTGTTTAATTCTCTAACGATACAGTGTATGAATCACAGGAGGCTGCTGAGAGGAGAACTGTTTAATTCTCTAACGATACAGTGTATGAATCACAGGAGGCTGCTGAGGGGAGAACTGTTTAATTCTCTAACGATACAGTGTATGAATCACAGGAGGCTGCTGAGAGGAGAACTGTTTAATTCTCTAACGATACAGTGTATGAATCACAGGAGGCTGCTGAGGGGAGAACTGTTTAATTCTCTAATGATACAGTGTATGAATCACAGGAGGCTGCTGAGGGGAGAACTGTTTAATTCTCTAACGATACAGTGTGTGAATCACAGGAGGCTGCTGAGGGGAGAACTGTTTAATTCTCTAATGATACAGTGTATGAATCACAGGAGGCTGATGAGGGGAGAAGACTGTTTAATTCTCTAACGATACAGTGTATGAATCACAGGAGGCTGCTGAGGGGAGGAGACTGTTTAATTCTCTAACGATACAGTGTATGAATCACAGGAGGCTGCTGAGGGGAGGAGACTGTTTAATTCTCTAACGATACAGTGTATGAATCACAGGAGGTTGCTGAGGGGAGAAGACTGTTTAATTCTCTAACGATACAGTGTATGAATCACAGGAGGCTGATGAGGGGAGGAGACTGTTTAATTCTCTAACGATACAGTGTATGAATCACAGGAGGCTGCTGAGAGGAGGAGACTGTTTAATTCTCTAACGATACAGTGTATGAATCACAGGAGGCTGCTGAGGGGAGGATGGCTCATAATAATGTCCAAAACACGGAGCGGCATTAAACACATGGAGATCATGTGTCTGATGTATTTGAAACCATTCCACTTATTCCACTCCAACCATTACCACTTCCTCCCCAATTAAGTAGCTACCAACCTCCTGTGGTATGAATGTAATCCTGAAAAAACAATCTCCATGTCCTTCAGTTAGACAACTTTAAAGACCTTTAAGAGATCGTGCCTTGTGTTTCATTCCCAGGCACACAGCCAGATGTGCATCCCCATATTAATCAGGCAGCAGTCTCTCTTATGAGGGAGAAGGATTAGCCTATCACTGTCTGGAGACTGAGGCTGATGACTGGGGTCTAGGAGACGGGCTTACTTCTGGGTCATATTCATTAGGAACCAAACGGAAGAAAATGGACTGAAACTATGAGTGATTATACCTGATCACACCTAATAATTTAAAAAAGTGTCCTAATGAATACGACCATGGGTTCCTTGTTTTTGGGGGAGGGGGGTGTGGGGAGTGGTTGTTATGATCTTTGACCCTCTCCCCCTCTTGTTCCCTAGTGCGTCAGCATCAGAGGAGAGGAGAGAGGAGCGTGGGGAGTGTAGTGGGTTCAGGGTGGTGCCCTGTCCCTCTCTGAAGGAGGCGGTGAGTGCATCTATCCCGTTACTGCGTCAGCGATGCGCAAATACACGACAGGATGCAAAAGCTCCGCTCCAGGGACCAAGGGACCGGCCCTCCCACTCCGGGTATATAAGGGTCACTCCTGCACCTTCAGGAGAAGTTTCCCGCTGTCTGTTCCAGCTGTACTCCCTCTACTGTACACTCCTCCTCCTCTCCTCTACTGTTACCAGACTGTTGAGCCCAGCCTGTGTGGACTAACTGAAGGTAATTGAACTTTGTGTGGCTATTTATTGTTCTAATTTTTCTGCTGTGAGGTCGCTGTGGTTATCAGTAAAGAAGCTTAATGAACACTTGGAGCATGGGACTAATTCCTTGCACAATGGGTTCTCTACAATTGAAGTACAGGGTTTAAGTTCAGGTCAATGAGTGGAATAATCCGACTGGGTTCCAGTCAATTACGTGAGGACGCAATTGTGTTTTTCATATGAAATCTGTCTTGAATGAATGTGTCGACAGTCATTCACTGTAGCTAGTTTGAGAAATGATGGTGTGTCCTGACTCCTGTTTAATATCTGGTGTATTATTGCTGCCTGGATATACCTTCCTTTGGATTGCTGTTCCTCTATATTTGTTTTAATTCTATACATCCCAGACAGTTCTTGTTTGTTGAATCTACATGAATTATTCACTAGTCCATTGGTGGTATGGTGGTGTGAAATCACAGACATCTTCCCCCTGGAGAGTACTTTCCAATGGCTCTTTAAACAGAGAAGAGTCTGTTTTTTCTGCCTCTGAGGCGTCTTATGGTAGAAAAGTAAATTCTCCTTACTGGAAGCTGAAGAAGCCGATAACATGGATCGCTGCCTAATTGTGTTGGTCCTTTCCTCCAGGATTATATTACAACAGGAAAGACTCATCCGTCAGTATTACTACCCTACAACTTATATGATTGGTCAATTCATATTGGGTGGGAAAGGGCACTTTAATTTTGTTTTAACCAAATGTATTGTTTTGGATAATTGCCTTCTACCCCTGTGCTGCATAATGCAACACAAAGGTTTCAGTTGTGTCATGAGAAACATATCATGGTATTCCTTGTAAAACATATCATGGTATTCCTTGTAAAACATATCATGGTATTCCTTGTAAAACATATCATGGTATTCCTTGTAAAACATATCATGGTATTCCTTGTAAAACATATCATGGTATTCCTTGTAAAACATATCATGGTATTCCTTGTAAAACATATCATGGTATTCCTTGTAAAACATATCATGGTATTCCTTGTAAAACATATCATGGTATTCCTTGTAAAATGTATTTTTTTTTAAATAGACTCAAATGTAATACAGATCTATGCAGAGATGTTAATTCATGTTCTCTTTTGATGCTAATCTTTTCTGATGTTCTGTCCATCTCTCTCTCTCTCTGTGCCCCCTCCTTCTCTCCCTCTCTCTCTCTCTCTCTCTCTCTCTCTCTCTCTCTCTCTCTCTCTCTCTCTGTGCTCCCTCCCTCTCTCCCTCTCTCTGTGCCCCCTCCGTCAGCAATGAATGCAGGCATCTGTGTATGTGTACTGCTGGCTGCGTTCTCTGGCAGCAGTTTGGGGCGCCCGTCGCACTCGCAGGATGAGGACAAGCCTGAGCCCCCCCAGCTCGACAGCGTTATGTCTCCCCAACACACACGCCACACCCGCTCAGCGCCCTCCAGTGGCCAGCTCACCCCCTTCTCCAAACCGTCAGAGGACGAGGCAGAGGACCCCCGCACCAGTCTGCACGAACTACTGGCAAGATTGATATCCAGGAAAGGTAAGCCATGACATCTGTTAAATGTTTGTTAAAGTAAAATAGAACAATGTTAAAGGTTTGTTCAAAAATGTCATATTCTAGGGTTGTATGTTATCACAATCCTAGTATCCCTCACTCATGAACTAAGTCACCAATTATATTAAGTCATGTATTAAGTCACCGTATTCTCTATGTAGTGCACTACTTTGACCAGGGCACATAGCGCTCTGATCAAAAGTAGTGCACTATTTAGGGAATAGGGTACCATTTGTGGCTCAGGACAGTGACCTTGTATGAGTTTTGGATTGGCATCATCTCCACTCTGATAGCTTTCCCATCTCTATAGTTAAAGCACTTTCCCTCTGAGAAGGAAGAGAAGTCCCACAGTATGAGACAGACAGCCATGGAGGAGAAAGTTGATAGTGGGAATTATCCAGACTGAGAGGAGGCCTTCCCTCCGGTGGTTTTCATCACGTAACAGAGAGATGAAGAAATATGACATCGTTAGAGAAAGAAAGCCTCCCTCTCTCTCCGTGCTTCCTCCTCTGTCATCATTCATCTCTCTGGGTGTTGTCACAATCCAGTCATGGCTTTGTCATGCTGCTGTTGTCTGGCCCTGCTCAAACTGGACTTTTTGACTTTTATAAACAATCAAATAAATGGCTATATTTTGCCATTTTAAAAGGCACTCTACAAAAGTTGTGTAGGTTAGTGCGGTTTGTAGACATCCTTAACTCCTCTGAAGAGTGCCAGAACATTTACACACAGAAGTACATGCCAAAGAATGAAAGAGTCAGTGTCTCCAGTGGATTGATAATGACTGACCGGCACCAGTCCCTGGGATGATGCTGAGCGGATGTTGCTGAATGGTTCCAGCAGATAGCTAGCCAACACTGATTTAGTCAATTAACAAGTGTTCATTTACTTTAATCCAATAGGTCTTCCCTGATCCCTGGAACAAAAAATGGTTAAGAAACATGTTATGATCCAACATATCAAGGAGTTGTGTTATCATGATCCCAAACAGTCATACGGATGGGATGCTTTCTAGGAATAATTATACTATGTTCTTTCATCTAATGATACAATCAAATGAATAAGGTTATTCCAACAGGAGACTCCAGTGCCCGTTACAGTATAGATGCTATGTGACATCTGTCTCTGTTCCAGATATAGAAATATATATTATATCCATATGCATTAGAATATAATGTAGTATTTAAAAGGGCAATCTGGGATTTAAACAATGCACAACCGCCATTTCTTTGGTAAAAAGCTGAAGGATTGTGCTGGAGAAAAGTAACCCCTCAAATTCCCTGGTTCCAGGATCCTTCCAGAGGAGCTCGTCCCTGAGCAGCAGAGCCAGCGGTCCGGGTCCCAGCCACAAGATAAAGGACAGAGACTACCTGGGCTGGATGGACTTCGGACGCCGCAGTGCAGAGGAGTACGAGGAGTACTCCTCATAGAAACAGACGCTCCACCACTAAATCCATCTCAATTATCAGAATCGGAAAACAAAAAAATCATTGTCCCCAAAAGCTATATTTATTATGATGTATTTGATGTAAATGTGTTTGTAAAACTGATATGAAGCAATATATATACAGTACGTATACAGATTTTTGAAGAAAACTAAAAAGTTTCATGCTTTTCTTACATGTACCCTACACACAGTCCGATGTCCTTAAAACACAGAGATATCTCATCAGACAGATTTTGTAGTAGATTAAACCAAGCCTGCATAATATACACACATCCTTTTCCATAGTGTTTCCAAACACTAAGGCCTTGGGTTCATTGTAGTCCTAAGTGCCATGCAGTCTAGTGCATTTAGTGGGCTCATGCTCTATTTGTCACTTACAAATAATGTTACACAACAGCTCATCTGACTCATATTTGCTCCCCTATTATGCTGGACCACAGTTGGCACACATTGTTTACAGCTCTAGTCATCACTGAGCCACGGAGATGCAGCAACATACAGCAGGATCCTCCTCTTAATGCAGAAGGTACAGGGAGGTTAGACAGTGAGAGACTGCAGTGGGTGTATTAGCAGCACTTAATGAATTTAGGTCTGAAGTGATACCTCCCTGAGCAACTTGTCTTCTTATAGACCCACTGTACCTACAGCAGAGCAGCACATCACTCTGAATTAAAGAGCACTGTACCTACAGCAGAGCAGCACATCACTCTGACTGAATTAAAGAGCACTGTACCTACAGCAGAGCAGCACATCACTCTGACTGAATTAAAGAGCACTGTACCTACAGCAGAGCAGCACATCACTCTGACTGAATTAAAGAGCACTGTACCTACAGCAGAGCAGCACATCACTCTGACTGAATTAAAGAGCAAGAGTATTTTTGTTAACGAGCAGTCCTCCAGATCTACTTTTCCAGACACACGGCTTTAGGGGGTGATTGTAGCAGCAATAACAGAGGCAATATCACATCTGTCACTAAATAGAAAAACCGGAACACAGAGGAGACAAATAAAGCTTGGGTTTTTACATTAGACAACGCACGCAGCTTAACAAATATTGGATGGAGTACCACTTAGGTGCATTGGAGAGACAATGGCATGGCTTGGATTGCACTGTTGTGAGCATAAAGCTTGGCTAGCGCCGCACTAATGCTAGCACAGGTGTCCCTCAATGAGCTGATTTAATTATTTGCGACAGGTGTTCGATGTGGGATGGGAGACAGGAGGCGGGGAGGATGAGTGGAAGCAGGAGAGGGGAGAAGGGTGAGGAGGGGAGAATGTGGGGGCAGAGGGGAGAAGAGAAGGATGAGGGGAGGTAGAGGGGAGAATCAGGGGGGGATGAGGGGAGGCAGAGGAACGAAGAAGGGGAGGATGAGGGGAGGGTGAGGAGGAGAGAATGGGAGGGTGAGGATGAGGGGAGAATGGGAAGGTGAGGAGGGCAGAATTGGGGGCGGAGGGGAGGCAGAGAAGGGGAGGATGAGGGGAGAATGGGAGGGTGAGGAGGAGGGGGGAATGGGGGGGTGGAGGGGAGGCAGAGGAGGGGAGAAGGGGAGGATGAGGGGAGGTGGAGGAGAAGGGGAGGATGAGGAGGGCAGAAGGGGAGGATGAGGGGAGGTGGAGGAGAAGGGGAGGATGAGGAGGGCAGAAGGGGAGGATGAGGGGAGGTGGAGGAGAAGGGGAGGATGAGGTGGGAGTAGAGAGGGAGCTGTTGCATAATAAAGCATGACAATAAAATACAGAAAAACATGAAACATCTGCTGCTGCTGGGGCAATTACATGTATTGGTGCCCATTTACAACAGACAGTGGCTGACTGCTGGGTCCACATTAGGCTCAATGAGATGCTAGAAGGTTGGGACTGGTGATGGTGAAACCCCACAGGGAGACAGTGGTTTGACAGACCTAGAGAGAGATGGCAGGTAGGGGGGATTATGTAGGACCACTAAACATTTTGGAAAACTTGTTGTAGATCCCAAAAAGGATGAATCCTTTCAGTTCCAGTGAATATTTTTTTTTTGGCATCAACATTCTCTTTTGAAGTCTATGATAACGCAAGTCAAAGGTCAATTTGATCATCAATCGGTTTGTATGAAACCAGAAATATCACTAAGAAAATGTGAATATGTTGAATAGAACAAGAGCTCCAGCATATTTAATTGAACGACCTTATAATAATGCAAAAACAAATTGACATAAATCATTAATTGGGGGCTCTAATTGCTCCAGCACCCCTGGAGCAATTAGGGTTAATTGCTCAAGGGCAGTGACAGATGATTTATTTCACCTTGTCGGCTCCGGTATTCGAACCAGCAATCTTTCAGTTACTGACCCAATGCCTTAACCTCGAGGCTACCTGCTACGTTTTATCCATCTATGAATATCAAGTGGATTGTTTTTCAAGTGGATGTGTGATCATGCCATACGTGCCCACTAATTAGGAACAAAAGAGAGGACTTCCTTGAACATGGAGAAAAGGGCAGTGAAAGAGCACTTAGGGGAACATTGGCAGCTGAATGAGTAGTGGGTTTATTTCTGCTGCTGTCTGTAGTAATGGACCATCAACACAATGCACTTGGTTCCAACAACACTGAAATTCTCAAATAGTCATCTAATTGCATGAAACTGAGGCCAAGATCTTTCCCATGTGAACACGTGTTGTAGCTCGGTCCATATTGTCCTCATAAAGCTGTGTGGGCACCAGCATGGTGAAACACCATGAACCAACAAAAACGGTTCATTATCATGAGGACTTTTGATGATTAGTGCTCCAACATGTTATTATTTTGTCTTTAGTGAACTCCAACCAACAATACATTGACGGATAAATAAAAGACATGATAGCAAGCAGGTCATATCAATTGTTTTATTGATAATAGCCTTTTTTGCAAATTGGTGCTCTTGAAATTCCGGAACACAAAACCCTTGTTTTTATTTTTATACCAGTGTTCTGACCACTTCATTGCCTGAACAACATTTTTGTCCCTTATATATATATATATTTTCTAGTTTATTAAAAAATAGTTAACATGGCTAAATTCATTGCATACATACCATTTACAATGTACAAGTAGTATAATAATAATTCCCTTTGTGGTTGAAATGCAGTAAACCCATCATTTAAATCAACAGACACATATGGACAGAATATTTTCTGCTGTTAATCAATACATTCAAAGGATATTCAAGTTACACACAATGTCAGCAAGGACGAATCTCTACTTTTGTCAGAGGTTAATGATAAATAATAGGTGTTTCTTCTTTATTTCAACATGTACTGCATCTATCCAAGATGTAATGACAGCTCATCTTCTCTGCAGTTCAAGTGAAAACTCCTACGAGGAGGATATCCTCAGAACACCAAGCAGTTGTCTGCTCATACCAGGGTGGAACCAGACAGATCAGCCCAACAACAAGGGAACTATGTAAAGTATGAGGCACTAGGACGTTTTCCCTCCATCTCTCCGTTCCACTACTTCATTTACAGTACAGTGGCTTTAGTTTAAAGCTAACAGTTCAGTCACCAAAGCTTGTTACCAGAAAGATGAAAGGCAGAAGAAAAATCTAACTTGTATAATGTTTCTCATAAAAGTCAACGGCGTCCCTCCCAGAGAACTCTCCTACACACCTTTTGTATTGGGAGACAGCAGTTAGTGGGCTCTGGTTGAAATGTCCTGTATATCTGATTATCACCGTAACCAAATGACTCCAGCCTTTCTTAGACTATCTAGGCCTATAGGGAAATCTTTCATCAACTTTATACACACACAAGTTCACATACTCGCACTGCACACAAATGTCTAGAAATCATGTTGGTCTGTTACAATGTATCCAAGTTCAAACCATAGCCTATTCATTCACGGCAAACATCCATGCATCCCTCTTAGCTTCAAGTGTGGCTCCTTCCCACTCTTTATTTGGATAAACTCTGAGGTGAATAACATGTGTTGTTGCCCAGTATTGTGCTAGCTAGTAGTATGAACTGTACCTCCAACACTTCATTTCCTCAATAAAGGTCTTAGTTATGTGCATATTGTCATGGATGTCACAGAACACCCTTAAATACCACTTAAGGTGCGTTCCTTGGTACTGCTTGCCACTCATTGGCTAATTAACAGGAAGAGACAGTGTTTTCTCTCTACATGTATACGTTTAGACCTGGGAATAAAATAAATAGATTTTTAATATGAGTTTACCTGGGCTTGGAAGCGCTCCGTTTCCTAAACAGATAACAGGTGCTACAGTACATGTTCTTCAGCCTACCGATCTGCAGGGCCAATCAACAATAAAACAATAACACATCATGGTACTATTTACTGAAGGTTGTAAGCAGAGAGAAAAGCTGGACAGAGAAAGAAAAGCAGGACAGAGAAAGAGAGGACAGGAGAGGAGAGAGAGACAGAATAAAGAAAGAGAGGACAGGAGAGGAGAGAGAGACAGAATAAAGAAAGAGAGGACAGGAGAGGAGAGAGAGACATAACAGAGAAAGAGAGGACAGGAGAGGAGAGAGAGACAGAATAGAGAAAGAGAGGACAGGAGAGGAGAGAGAGACAGAATAGAGAAAGAGAGGACAGGAGAGGAGAGAGAGACAGAATGGAGAAAGAGAGGACAGGAGAGGAGAGAGAGACAGAATAGAGAAAGAGAGGACAGGAGAGGAGAGAGAGACAGAACAGAGAAAGAGAGGACAGGAGAGGAGAGAGAGACAGAACAGAGAAAGAGAGGACAGGAGAGGAGAGAGAGACAGAACAGAGAAAGAGAGGACAGGAGAGGAGAGAGAGACAGAACAGAGAAAGAGAGGACAGGAGAGGAGAGAGAGACAGAACATAGAAAGAGAGGACAGGAGAGGAGAGAGAGACAGAACAGAGAAAGAGAGGACAGGAGAGGAGAGAGAGAGACAGAACAGAGAAAGAGAGGACAGGAGAGGAGAGAGAGAGACAGAACAGAGAAAGAGAGGACAGGAGAGGAGAGAGAGAGACAGAACAGAGAAAGAGAGGACAGGAGAGGAGAGAGAGAGACAGAATAGAGAAAGAGAGGACAGGAGAGGAGAGAGAGAGAGACAGAACAGAGAAAGAGAGGACAGGAGAGGAGAGAGAGACAGAAAGATAAAGGAAGACAAAATAATTAGCATTGATACAAAATGCACTGTAAAAAGAAAGGGCATCTCTTTCAGGCACAGAGTTGATTTGTCACAGACCGGGGACTCATACAGCAGCTATATATACATCCAACCCATCTGACAGGTGACAGACAGAAGAGAAAAGTCAACATTCCTTCACCCATCAGTGAGACTAGTCTGTCTGAGGAGCTTGGAGGAAGAAGCCAGGAGCATGTCTGTGGGGCTGTGGGGCCCCGGGCCCTTCATAGCCATGCCGGCCCCTACCATGGCCGGGTAGCTGCGGTTACGGCGGATGCCTGCGTTCAGAGCGGGGCCGAGGCCCCCTATGGGACTGGTCACCACAGAAGGGCAGAAGTGGGAAGGGCGGTGGAGGCCGCTGAGGGGCCCCAGCATGGTGGGCCCCGTGGCCCCTGATAAAGAGGGGCCGGCCCCAGCCACGCTGAAGCGCTTCAGCTTGTCCACCAGCTTCAGATTGTGGACGCTGACGTCAGTCTGACAATCGCTGTCTGCTGACTCACTGCTCTGGGCCTCTGCCCTCACCTCCTTCAGGATGGAGCTGGCCGGCTTCGACGCCAGGAAGTTGTCATAGGGCGGGGCGCTGGGACTGAGTTCGAAGGGGCCCACGGGGCTGCTGGGTTTGGCGCAGAGGGAGCGGTGGGTTGGGGAGTTTGGCGGCGTGGAGGGTAGGGTGTCGGGGGGCCGCGGCGGTAGAAGCGACGGTACCCCTCCAGTGGTGATAGAGGTGCTACAGTCTGCTCGGTCCCAGCTCTGAGGGTTGTAGACTGCTGCAGAGATGCCTCGCTCCTGGAGGAGCCGCACCAGACCTCCACTAGTGCTCATGGTCTTGGTGGAGTCTCTCAGGTTGGTGAAGGACTCGGCTGCCAGGCTGAGGCGGCGCGGGGTGCAAGGGGTTGAGCAGGGGGTAGATCTGACGCTGCTGCTGCTGGTCATGACGCAGGAGGCAGTAGGGCCCGACATAAGGCTGAAAGAGGGAGATGGAGAGGGACACACACAGACAGTCACACACACATACTGCTATACAGTCAGCCATACTGCTATACAGTCAGCTATAAAGGAAGATATACTGCTAAATAGTCAGCTATAAAGGCAGATATACTGCTATACAGTCAGCTATATTGATATACAGTCAGCTATATTGATATACAGTCATCTATACTGCTACACAGTCAGCAATACTACTACACAGTCAGCTATACTACTACACAGTCAGCTATACTGCTACACAGTCAGCAATACTGCTACACAGTCAGCAATACTACTACACAGTCAGCTACACTGCAACACAGTCAGCTATACAGCCAGCAATACTACTACACAGTCAGCTATACTACTACACAGTCAGCTACACTGCAACACAGTCAGCTATACAGCCAGCAATACTGCTACACAGTCAGCTATACTGCTACACAGTCAGCTATACTACTACACAGTCAGCTATACTACTACACAGTCAGCTATACTACTACACAGTCAGCTATACAGTCAGCTATACTGCTACACAGTCAGCTATACTGCTACACAGTCAGCTATACTGCTACACAGTCAGCTATACTGCTACACAGTCAGCTATACTGCTACACAGTCAGCTATACAGTCAGCTATACAGTCAGCTATACGTCTACACAGTCAGCTATACAGTCAGCTATGCAGTCAGCTATACAGTCAGCTATACAGTCAGCTATACAGTCAGCTATACTGCTATGCAGTCAGCAATACAGTCAGCCATACTGCTATACAGTCAGCCAGACGGCTATACAGTCAGCCATACGGCTATACAGTCAGCCATACGGCTATACAGTCAGCCATACGGCTATACAGTCAGCCATACCGCTATACAGTCAGCCATACCGCTATACAGTCAGCCACACAGTCAGCTATACTGTTATACAGTCAGCTATACAGTCAGCCATACTGCTATACAGTCAGCCACACAGTCAGCTATACTGTTATACAGTCAGCTATAGTCAGTCATACTGCTATACAGTCAGCCATACGGCTATACAGTCAGCTATACCGTTATGCAGTCAGCTATACAGTCAGCCATACTGCTATACAGTCAGCCATACTGCTATACAGTCAGCTATACAGTCAGCTATACTGCTATACAGTCAGCCATACTGCTATACAGTCAGCCATACGGCTATACAGTCAGCTATACAGTCAGCTATACTGCTATACAGTCAGCCATACTGCTATACAGTCAGCCATACTGCTATACAGTCAGCCATACGGCTATACAGTCAGCCATACGGCTATACAGTCAGCCATACGGCTATACAGTCAGCCATACGGCTATACAGTCAGCCATACGGCTATACAGTCAGCCATACGGCTATGCAGTCAGCCATACGGCTATGCAGTCAGCTATACCATTATGCAGTCAGCTGTACAGTCAGCCATACTGCTATACAGTCAGCCATACAGCTATACAGTCAGCCATACTGCTATACAGTCAGCCATACTGCTATACAGTCAGCCATACTGCTATGCAGTCAGCCATACTGCTATGCAGTCAGCCATACTGCTATGCAGTCAGCCATACTGCTATGCAGTCAGCCATACGGCTATACAGTCAGCCATACGGCTATGCAGTCAGCTATACCGTTATGCAGTCAGCTATACAGTCAGCCAACTGCTATACAGTCAGCCATACTGCTATGCAGTCAGCCATACGGCTATGCAGTCAGCCATACGGCTATGCAGTCAGCCATACGGCTATGCAGTCAGCTATACAGTCAGCCATACTGCTATACAGTCAGCCATACTGCTATACTGTCAGCTATACAGTCAGCCATACTGCTATACAGTCAGCCATACAGTCAGCCATACTGCTCTACAGTCAGCCATACTGCTCTACAGTCAGCCATACTGCTCTACAGTCAGCCATACTGCTCTACAGTCAGCCATACTGCTCTACAGTCAGCCATACTGCTCTACAGTCAGCCATACTGCTCTACAGTCAGCCATACTGCTATACAGTCAGCCATACTGCTATACAGTCAGCCATACTGCTATACAGTCAGCTGTACAGTCAGCCATACTGCTATACAGTCAGCTGTACAGTCAGCCATACTGCTATACAGTCAGCCATACCGCTATACAGTCCGCCACACAGTCAGCTATACTGCTATACTGTCAGCTATACAGTCAGCTATACAGCTATACTGCTATACTGTCAGCTATACAGTCAGCTATACTGTTATACAGTCAGCTATACTGCTATACTGTCAGCTATACAGTCAGCCAACTGCTATACAGTCAGCCATACTGCTATGCAGTCAGCCATACGGCTATGCAGTCAGCCATACGGCTATGCAGTCAGCCATACGGCTATGCAGTCAGCTATACAGTCAGCCATACTGCTATACAGTCAGCCATACTGCTATACTGTCAGCTATACAGTCAGCCATACTGCTATACAGTCAGCCATACAGTCAGCCATACTGCTCTACAGTCAGCCATACTGCTCTACAGTCAGCCATACTGCTCTACAGTCAGCCATACTGCTCTACAGTCAGCCATACTGCTCTACAGTCAGCCATACTGCTATACAGTCAGCCATACTGCTATACAGTCAGCTGTACAGTCAGCCATACTGCTATACAGTCAGCTGTACAGTCAGCCATACTGCTATACAGTCAGCCATACCGCTATACAGTCCGCCACACAGTCAGCTATACTGCTATACTGTCAGCTATACAGTCAGCTATACAGCTATACTGCTATACTGTCAGCTATACAGTCAGCTATACTGTTATACAGTCAGCTATACTGCTATACTGTCAGCTATACAGTCAGCTATACAGCTATACTGCTATACGGTCAGCTATACAGTCAGCTATACAGTCAGCTATACAGTCAGCTATACAGTCAGCTATACTGCTATACTGTCAGCTATACAGTCAGCTATAAAGCTTTACAGTCAGCCATACTGCTGTACAGTCAGCTATGCTCCTCAGCTATGACAGACACAGCCAGTCAGCTACACTGGTGATTCAAGCTTTAATATTACTGGCTATTGGTCCTGAGATCATATCCACATGACAATATTTTATAAGAGTCAACACAGATGGAGTTCAAATAAATCAATAAATCCTTCTAGAGCCTAGACAACTCAATAGATCCTTCTGGAGCCTAGACCCCTCAATAAATCCTTCTAGAGCCTAGACCCCTCAATAAATCCTTCTAGAGCCTAGACAAATCAATAAATCCTTCTAGAGCCTAGACCACTCAATAAATCCTTCTAGAGCCTAGACCACTCAATAAATCCTTCTAGAGCCTAGACCACTCAATAAATCCTTCTAGAGCCTAGACAACTCAATAAATCCTTCTAGAGCCTAGACCACTCAATAGATCCTTCTAGAGCCTAGACCATTCAATAAATCCTTCTGGAGCCTAGACCCCTCAATAAATCCTTCTGGAGCCTAGACCACTCAATAAATCCTTATAGAGCCTAGACCCCTCAATATCTCCTTCTGGAGCCTAGACCCCTCAATATCTCCTTCTGGAGCCTAGACCCCTCAATATCTCCTTCTGGAGCCTAGACCCCTCAATAAATCCTTCTGGAGCCTAGACCACTCAATATCTCCTTCTGGAGCCTAGACCCCTCAATATCTCCTTCTGGAGCCTAGACCCCTCAATAAATCCTTCTGGATCCTAGACCACTCAATAAATCCTTCTGGAGCCTAGACCCCTCAATATCTCCTTCTGGAGCCTAGACCCCTCAATATCTCCTTCTGGAGCCTAGACCCCTCAATATCTCCTTCTGGAGCCTAGACCCCTCAATAAATCCTTCTGGAGCCTAGACCACTCAATATCTCCTTCTGGAGCCTAGACCCCTCAATAAATCCTTCTGGATCCTAGACCACTCAATAAATCCTTCTGGATCCTAGACCACTCAATAAATCCTTCTGGAGCCTAGACCCCTCAATAAATCCTTCTGCAGCCTAGACCACTCAATAGGTCCTTCTAGAGCCTAGACCACTCAATAAATCCTTCTGGAGCCTAGACCACTCAATAGTTCCTTCTAGAGCCTAGACCACTCAATAAATCCTTCTAGAGCCTAGACCACTCAATAGATCCTTCTGGAGCCTAGACTACTCAATAAATCATTCTGGAGCCTAGACCACTCAATAGATCCTTCTAGAGCCTAGACCACTCAATAAATCCTTCTAGAGCCTAGACCCCTCAATAAATCCTTCTAGCGCCTAGACCACTCAATAGGTCCTTCTGGAGCCTAGACCACTCAATAGCTATTCAATAGGTTGATTTTAGTCTGATCATCAATGTTAGTTTCCTTTTTTAGCACACACACTGATGCAGACCCCTCACTAGCTTTAAGCACCAGCTGTCAGAGCAGCTCACAGATTACTGCACCTGTACATAGCCCATCTATAATTTAGCCCAAACAACTACCGGTACCTCTTCCCCTACTGTATTTATTTATTTTGCTCCTTTGCACCCCATTATTTCTATCTCTACTTTGCACATTCTTCCACTGCAAATCTACCATTCCAGTGTTTTACTTGCTATATTGTATTTACTTCGCCACCATGGCCTTTTTTTTGCCTTTCACCTCATTTGCTCACATTGTAAATAGACTTATTTTTCTACTGTATTATTGACTGTATGTTTTGTTTATTCCATGTGTAACTCTGTGTTGTTGTATGTGTCGAACTGCTTTGCTTTATCTTGGCCAGGTCGCAATTGTAAATGAGAACTTGTTCTCAACTTGCCTACCTGGTTAAATAAAGGTGAAATAAAATAAAATAAGACTAGTACAATATAATGGAGCTTCCTGGTACAAGGTAAATGTACTAACCAATCACTGCCCGTATCAATATCAGATCAAATAGAAAACAATATTAACATCAACATCTCACTGACTATTTCATTCAGAAACCAACAGACAAGTCAATGGGACACTTTGACAAGGTTATCTGGATGTTTACTCAAACACATGCTATTTCAACCCCAGATAACATTTCCTGGAAAACCCCCAAAGGAAATTTACTCATCAATTAGTATCAGAGACGCAGTGCTAACACACCGGTAATTATACAAACCTGTGTTATGAACACTGTTCCAAACATAGTTCTGTAAGCAATGAACAACCACAAGCTTAGCATCAATCATCAGACCACAATCAAGTTGTATTGTATGAATCACTGCCAGGGGCCATCATTATATTATGGAAGACATTTTGATCTGATCGTCATTGATTAGAGAGTCTCAGCCCGTTGGGGCGGAGCTGTTCTAGATTTGTTTGATTGACAGTTGACAGGAGGGGGGTTAGAGGGTTTAGAGACCAAAGGAAGCAGAATAGTTAGAAGGGGACAGTGAGGCAGGCTTTGTTATTCCCCGGAACAACCCCAAAACTACGGAGTCAGACCCCAAATCCCCTACAACGAGGCCACGCTACTAGTCATGTGACATGCGACAGGTCTCACCCACGTGGCGGGAGGGGGCGTGGCTCAGTGGGCCTGCTGCTCTAAATCAGCCTTCAGAACAACATGATAGAGAGCGGCTTCCTCTTCCTCATCACATGACCTGGAGGGGATGGGGGCAATTCAATACAATTCAATCATCTTTATTCAGGAGGGGCAATTATAGCTGTCAGACAGTGGGTATGTGTTAAACACACTATGGCTCAGCCAGGGCAAAGGAAAACGTACTTGTGAACGAATCATGACTAACTTAG
Organism: Salvelinus namaycush; assembly: GCF_016432855.1. Classification (NCBI taxonomy): domain Eukaryota; kingdom Metazoa; phylum Chordata; class Actinopteri; order Salmoniformes; family Salmonidae; genus Salvelinus; species Salvelinus namaycush. Next base: position 29,141,062 of record NC_052343.1, read on the forward strand.
TTTTTACATCAACATTAATTAATATTATTATTCTGTGTCAGTATTTCCTTCAGCAATATGGGCTTATTATGATCCTCTCTGTATTATCATTCTCAGCCCAATGCTGAAAGCCAAGGAGGTTTCCACTGTCTGCAGTGATAGCGGTTCAGACAGACACTGCCACCTAGTGGCTACAAGGGTACACTGCAGTGTCAACATGCATCTCAAGTGGCACTCTTTTCCCTATATGCTGTAGTGCACTGCTTTGGACCAGGTCCCACAGTGGATAGGGAAGCCATTTGGGACTCCACCAGTGTGGGGTAAGAGGGTTGTCTAACCTGGGGGTGACTCTGGTCAGCTCGTCTGAAGGGTGCATGATCCGACAGGTGGTGAAGGTATAGGTGGAGCTGGTGTTGGACATGCATTTACCAGGGTAGTGGGCTGTAGACAGGAAGAGAGGGAGAGAGGGAACGAGAGGGAGAGAGAGGAAGAGAGGGGAAGGGTAGAGGGTTAGTACTGGGCAGAGGTACCCACATTCTTTTAAACACAAAACTTAAAATCAAACACTCAAAGACAGAGTGGATGGTTTAAAGCTGCATCAGTTGCAAAGATGAAACCGCTGTATTTTTGCCTGAAGAAGCCGTTTTAAACCACTGAAAACAATTAGATAGGCAGATAAAGGAATGACAATGATTTCAGCAGATTCCTAATATCCCAGGCATGAATTAGTGTTCCACTCTAACATAGGGATTCTCCATAGGGAACACAATGCAGGTTGAACTAAAAACACTGCAGAGAAGTGGTGTGTTGACTGTTTGGAGCTGTGTGTGGACTCTGCAGTGTTGACTGTTTGGAGCTGTGTGTGGACTCTGCAGTGTTGACTGTTTGAAGCCGTGTGTGGACTCTGCAATGTTGACTGTTTGGAGCTGTGTGTGGACTCTGCAGTGTTGACTGTTTGGAGCTGTGTGTGGACTCTGCAGTGTTGACTGTTTGGAGCTGTGTGTAGACTCTGCAGTGTTGACTGTTTGGAGCTGTGTGTAGACTCTGCAGTGTTGACTGTTTGGAGCTGTGTGTGGACTCTGCAGTGTTGACTGTTTGGAGCTGTGTGTGGACTCTGCAGTGTTGACTGTTTGGAGCTGTGTGTGGACTCTGCAGTGTTGACTGTTTGGAGCTGTGTGTGGACTCTGCAGTGTTGACTGTTTGGAGCTGTGTGTGGACTCTGCAGTGTTGACTGTTTGGAGCTGTGTGTGGACTCTGAAGTGTTGACTGTTTGGAGCTGTGTGTGGACTCTGCAGTGTTGACTGTTTGGAGCTGTGTGTGGACTCTGCAGTGTTGACTGTTTGGAGCTGTGTGTGGACTCTGCAGTGTTGACTGTTTGGAGCTGTGTGTGGACTCTGCAGTGTTGACTGTTTGGAGCTGTGTGTAGACTCTGCAGTGTTGACTGTTTGGAGCTGTGTGTAGACTCTGCAGTGTTGACTGTTTGGAGCTGTGTGTAGACTCTGCAGTGTTGACTGTTTGGAGCTGTGTGTAGACTCTGCAGTGTTGACTGTTTGGAGCTGTGTGTAGACTCTGCAGTGTTGACTGTTTGGAGCTGTGTGGACTCTGCAGTGTTGACTGTTTGGAGCTGTGTGTGGACTCTGCAGTGTTGACTGTTTGGAGCTGTGTGTAGACTCTGCAGTGTTGACTGTTTGGAGCTGTGTGTGGACTCTGCAGTGTTGACTGTTTGGAGCTGTGTGTGGACTCTGCAGTGTTGACTGTTTGGAGCTGTGTGTGGACTCTGCAGTGTTGACTGTTTGGAGCTGTGTGTGGACTCTGCAGTGTTGACTGTTTGGAGCTGTGTGTGGACTCTGCAGTGTTGACTGTTTGGAGCTGTGTGTGGACTCTGCAGTGTTGACTGTTTGGAGCTGTGTGTGGACTCTGCAGTGTTGACTGTTTGGAGCTGTGTGTGGACTCTGCAGCTCAATGTCAAAGGCAGGAGATGAGGTGACATTCACACCCCTCCATAATAATTCCTAGGAAACAGGGTCATGGACTGAACATGTTTCCCAAATGGTCCCCTACTCACTATATAGTATACTACTTTTGACCAGAGCACTATGGGCCATGGTTAAAATAGTGCATTGTATAGGGAATAGGGGGGCATTTGGGATGCCAGTAGTGTCATGTGAGTTACTGGACAGCTGTGAGAGCATGATGTTGTTAACAGATCACGTAATCTGATACCACGAAAACCAAACCACAGAGACCTGGACACTGGCCATAGGTTGTACATATTCAATCTGGAGTGTGTGTGTGTGTGTGTATATGTGTGTGTGTGTAATACGTATATACTACGTCACTACATTACTATGTAGGTTTACACTAACAAAGGACATCTCTAATAATGGGCTTTTTGAGTCTTCTTCATGCCTTTGAGATGAAGAATGTTGTGATGGAAGACAAGAACAAAATCCCGACTTTCTCAGGAGAGACAACATGATTTGACACAAATGACTCAAGTGGACGGAAGTGGTGATCAGAACTGGATGATTCAAATGAATCTGAATTTGTAAGGAAGGATCTTGAGATTTTAGGAACAGTGTGAATGTGTGAGAGAGGTGAAGATTAAACATAATACTGAAATAAATTCAACTCAATATACTCAAAAGGGGCATGACAGTAGCACACGTCTGGATGAGGTGGGTGTGTCTGGACGAGGTGGGTGTGTCTGGACACGTCTGGATGAGGTGGGTGTGTCTGGACACATCTGGATGAGGTGGGTGTGTCTGGACGAGGTGGGTGTGTCTGGACACGTCTGAATGAGGTGGGTGTGTCTGGACACGTCTGGATGAGGTGGGTGTGTCTGGACGAGGTGGGTGTGTCTGGACGAGGTGGGTGTGTCTGGACGAGGTGGGTGTGTCTGGACGAGGTGGGTGTGTCTGGACGAGGTGGGTGTGTCTGGACACGTCTGGATGAGGTGGGTGTGTCTGGACACGTCTGGATGAGGTGGGTGTGTCTGGATGAGGTGGGTGTGTCTGGAGATGTGTGCATGAGCGTGGAGGGATCGGGGACCGACGGGCAGGCGAGGAGGGGATGGCTATGGCCAATGAATGCCCCAATATCCTGAGGTAGAAGGGAGGGTTAGGGACGTCCGGTGCCTGTGTGACCCATTTAGGAGGCTCCCTCACCGGACACCCCGTCAGCGGCTGCAGCCTGATCCTGGTTCTCCTGGTTCTCTCTGTGTGGAGGTGCGGGGGACGACAGTGATGTGCTGCCTGGGCCTAATGTCTCGCCCTCTTCCCTGGCTTCTCCATCACCCCCAACCCCTCCCTCTGGAAGGTTGTTGTTGATGCCTCTGCCGCTGCAGGAGGAGGAGCAGGAGGAGGACCGGGTACGGAGGCCCTGCCGGCTGAGGATGGAGATGCCACTACAGACGGGGGTAGAGCCTGAGGCAGAGAGGCTGTGGACAGACAGGTGGTCAGACTCCTCCACGACCTCAAAGTCCTCCTCCTCAAAGTCAGTGAACAGGTACATGTGCTCCAGGTCTAGTTCCAGAGGACGGAAGCCCTTAGTGACCACACCAGGCCGCGTGTCCAGGATCCCACCCAGGTTGGGCTGGGCCAGCTGCTGCCACTGGTGCAGGGTGGCTGAGCCTGGGAGGGAGAATGTCAAACGTTAGACACACATATACTATTACAGTGTAATGATAATGTAATACATGTTAGTGTATAGTATTATAGTGTAATGATAATGTAATACATGTTAGTGTATAGTATTATAGTGTAATGATAATGTAATACATGTTAGTGTATAGTATTATAGTGTAATGATAATGTAATACATGTTAGTGTATAGTATTATAGTGTAATGATAATGTAATACATGTTAGTGTATACTATTATAGTGTAATGATAATGTAATACATGTTAGTGTATAGTATTATAGTGTAATGATAATGTAATACATGTTAGTGTATATTATTATAGTGTAATGATAACGTAATACATGTTAGTGTATATTATTATAGTGTAATGATAACGTAATACATGTTAGTGTATACTATTATAGTGTAATGATAATGTAATACATGTTAGTGTATAGTATTATAGTGTAATGATAATGTAATACATGTTAGTGTATAGTATTATAGTGTAATGATAATGTAATACATGTTAGTGTATATTATTATAGTGTAATGATAATGTAATACATGTTAGTGTATAGTATTATAGTGTAATGATAATGTAATACATGTTAGTGTATATTATTATAGTGTAATGATAATGTAATACATGTTAGTGTATATTATTATAGTGTAATGATAATGTAATACATGTTAGTGTATATTATTATTATAGTGTAATGATAATGTAATACATGTTAGTGTATATTATTATTATAGTGTAATTATAATGTAATACATGTTAGTGTATATTATTATTATAGTGTAATGATAATGTAATACATGTTAGTGTATATTATTATAGTGTAATGATAATGTAATACATGTTAGTGTATATTATTATAGTGCAATGATAATGTAATAAATATTAGTACATATTATTATAGTGTAATGATAATGTAATAAATATGAGTACATATTATTATAGTGTAATGATAATGTAATACATGTTAGTGTATATTATTATTATAGTGTAATGATAATGTAATACATGTTAGTGTATATTATTATAGTGTAATGATAATGTAATACATGTTAGTGTATATTATTATAGTGCAATGATAATGTAATAAATATTAGTACATATTATTATAGTGTAATGATAATGTAATAAATATGAGTACATATTATTATAGTGTAATGATAATGTAATACATGTTAGTGTATATTATTATAGTGTAATGATAATGTAATAACAGTGTAATAATGTAATGAACTCACAAGGTAAAGTGTTGATTCATTGTGCATGCTAATGGTGTTGTCACCAGGTGGCACTAGAGACCCAGATTAGATACCCTACTAGATGTTTCCTACTACTGTATAACCTGACAGTGACTTACGTTCCAAATGTCACCCTACATCCCTATATAGTGCACTACTTTTGACCAGGGCCCTCTGATCTCTGGTGATTTTTCAATCAACCATTTAATCTGACAAAAAAAAAAGCTGAAAAACATGTTGAAAACAACATTTGGAAAATAAATATATTTAGCATTTTAGCGTGGGAAAATAAATACTCTATGTAAGAAAAATGTAGATAAAAATGTGAAGAACTTATTTTATTTGGTTAAACGTGTGCTTCATACCTGATCTATAACGGCATCTATCGACTCAAACTAACACAGTATCCAAGTTGTATTTCAAACAGTTGCATTCAGGTTCTTTCAGGAGATAACACAAATATGTATCAAATCTCTTCTGACAGCTTTTTGAGGATGCCTGATATGTTTGGAGATGATTTGACATGGACATTAGAGTAACAGGCTGTACAGCTGTTTAATGTCATCCCTCCTTGATAAAACATAGAGGCACAGGGCCTCAACGATGCTGTGGAAAAGACCAGCAACAGGTCTGGGTTTGCTCTGCATGATGATAACTAAACTAGGTTCAACTAATGTGTTTGGCAGGGCTAGTGGTGGTGGGCTGGTCTAAGTCGAACTCAAAGTCTAAGTCTAAAGGCTCAGACACACCAATAACGTTTTCTAACTTGGCACCTCTGAACGTAATTTGCAAACCAATTTTATTATGTAGAATCCCTTAAATATTTTTGGCAGTCAGACGTCGACAGCGGGTGGTCCCTGAAACAGCGCGCTGAACGATCGGCAGACGTAAGCTAGATCCACATTCGGTGTGATGTGTGTGAGCCTCAACTCTAACTGTAGATGTGGAACAAGCAGCGGGGGCTGGGTGAGTCAGAAGTAGAAGGAGTACTGTGTGGAGAGGCTGCACTCATCATGGTGAATTAACTCCCACAGTGTGTCAACCAGCAGCAGGGTGAGAGGTCGTGGGGAAGGAGTCACCTTCCAGTGGCTTGACGATCTGCAGCTTCTCCGGCAGGTAGGAGCGGGAGCAGAAGGAGTACCCAGACCAGATGGAAGAGGGGTGGGTCCCTCCCAGGGACATGATGCTCTCTGTGGGGGTCATACTGCCGTTGTACACCTCTCCCTTCTCCACCAGCCCCTGGAGCTTCCGATCCCTCTCCTCCTCGAAGAAGCGCCGCTCGCTCAGGTAGTTGTCCCGCCGCAGGGAGAGACGTCGCAGGGCTGCTTCCAGATCCTGAGAGCCCGGCGTTCCAGGGGTCCCTGGTTTCTTGTTGGAGTCATCCTCACTGGGGGGAGAGAGAGAAAATAGAGCAGAAGACAACATGAGTCTTGGCCATCAACCTGCATTAGCTGAGGACAGGAGAAACTGTGTACATGGTCTTTATTTATTCAATTTAGTCCTATTCAACGCTACAAAAAAGGTCCTATAACTGGTTTGCTGTACTCAATGAAAGACACTGATCCTGTACATAACAACGTGAATAGCAACCAGACTGGCTGATGACATCAGCAAAACAACAAAAAGAGTCAACTGTTATTTGTGGTTGGCATTCCTAATAACAAAAATCCCCAATGGTCATTTGACGTTAACACAAGACGTTTTGACTTTCCTAGCATTATGTGCAGAGTCACAACATAATCAGTTGTTGTCAGGAGAAAGTTACATGACAAACTACTGTTTGGCTTTGTTGTACTGTGGTTGCTATGGGAACTAGTAAAGACAAACTTCTTCCTTTCCCTCTTGCTTTACCCAGCAAAGCCATGGATATTTCTGTCAGTGGTGTTGTTGTAGAGCCAGCAAAGTGCTTAGTAACCCTAACCCTGATCTATTCAAATTACAATGATAGCAGATATGCATTCAGGAAACCATGGGAACCGTCTTGTTTAACACTCTGTTTACACTCTGATAGACTTTACTGGACAACTACATGGATGGGACGACCTCTGACCTGTTGTTCCAGCCAGAACTTTACTAGATCAAGAAGACAGAGAGGAATAGGAGAGAGAGAGAGAGGAAATACTTCACGTTCAACAAGAGAGAGAGGAGAGAGAGAGTTCACAGTTCACATGCAGAGAGAAAGTGAGTTCACATGCAGAGAGAGAGAGAGAGAGAGAGAGAGATATTTCATATTCAAAGTGAAAGAGAGCCAGCCAGCGAGTAGTCATGGCTCAGTCCCAGTCCCAGTACCTGTGGTCAGGAGTCTCCAGTATGAAGCTGTTGGTGTGGTTGTCTATGAGGATGCTCCCCATATCCCCTCCGTACAGGCTGGAGCGGGGCGTGGACAGGCAGCTGGAGCGGCCAGAGTTCAGACAGGACGACCGGTTGGAGCCGGGGATGTTCATGGGAGACGGGGCCAGAGAGGAGCGCTGACGCATCAGGTTAACGTTTTTCACAGTCTCAAACACACGCTTGGGGTGCAACCTACACACACACACATGGAAACACACGGACACGATATCAGCGTAGCTCTAAAATGGGGTTAGATGTACTTCAGTAGATATTGGTATTGAATAAGGGCCTACTTCTGCTCTTCCACTTCCGGGTCATCCATAGCCAGCCCCTTCCTCATGGTGCCCTCAATCTCAGCAGCTAGAGAGTCCTGGGAGGACAGACACACAATAATAATCATGATTATTACTGTCTATGTGACTAGTCCCTGAAGTCCCAGACCTAGGGACTGTGATTAATAAACATTATCTTGGTAACTTTGAAAAGGGGGGTGTCTTCTTCAGACAGACAACTCCCCCAACAAATCACAAGGCAGACATGCCAGAATGTAACGATTCAAAACCAAAGTTGGCAGGCAAAACCTTTGCAGTAGTTTAAGTGAAGGTAGTTGATGCAAACTAACCACTCACGTAATCCACTCATTAAAAATAACCTCTGATCAACCATTTCTAGCTACTTTTTTGTGTCTGGGAGATGTTTAAGCTAGGACAACGCGCTAGGACAACACGCTAGGACAACACGCTGATAAGGCAGTGACGTAAAAAAGCCGGATGTCCCAACTCTGCTCTTCTCTCTATGCCAAACTGACGTTGTAAACGTCCAGCCGTGTTAAGCTGGAACATTGGTGTCTTCTAGAGCAGGGCTCTCCAACCCTGTTCCTGGAGTTACCCTCCTGTAGGTTATCACTCCAACCCTGTTCCTGGAATTACCCTCCTGTAGGTTATCACTCCAACCCTGTTCCTGGAGTCACCCTCCTGTAGGTTATCACTCCAACCCTGTTCCTGGAATTACCCTCCTGTAGGTTATCACTCCAACCCTGTTCCTGGAGAGACACCCTCCTGTAGGTTATCACTCCAACCCTGTTCCTGGAGAGACACCCTCCTGTAGGTTATCACTCCAACCCTGTTCCTGGAGAGACACCCTCCTGTAGGTTATCACTCCAACCCTGTTCCTGGAGAGACACCCTCCTGTAGGTTATCACTCCAACCCTGTTCCTGGAATTACCCTCCTGTAGGTTATCACTCCAACCCTGTTCCTGGAGACACCCTCCTACAGGTTATCACTCCAACCCTGTTCCTGGAATTACCCTCCTGTAGGTTATCACTCCAACCCTGTTCCTGGAATTACCCTCCTGTAGGTTATCACGCCAACCCTGTTCCTGGAGAGCTACCCTCCTGTAGGTTATCACTCCAACCCTGTTCCTGGAATTACCCTCCTGTAGGTTATCACTCCAACCCTGTTCCTGGAATTTCCCTCCTGTAGGTTATCACGCCAACCCTGTTCCTGGAGTTACCCTCCTGTAGGTTATCACTCCAACCCCAGTTGTAACTAACCTGATTCAGGTTATCAACCAAAAACTACAGGAGGGTATCTCTCCAGGAACAGGGTTGGCGTGATAGCCTACAGGAGGGTAATTCCAGGAACAGGGTTGGCGTGATAACCTACAGGAGGGTAGCTCTCCAGGAACAGGGTTGCCGTGATAACCTACAGGAGGGTAGCTCTCCAGGAACAGGGTTGGAGACCCATGTTCTAGAGAGACTATGTGACTGAATTGGGTTAATTTGTTAGAGAATCTTCTGGGCCCCAAAAAACAGCCAATCGATTCGGAACAAACAAAACAAGACAGGATTCATCACACGGCCATAACTGGGTTACTATGGGAACTAACCCCAGCCTGTTAATCCTACTGTAAACACCTCAAAACATTACTTCTCTCTACAGGGTCAATACCAGCCATCTCCTTCTCCCCACAGACCACATTCACTACAGCTAGATGCTAACACCGATAAGGTGTCTACCTCTCTCTGTGACTGTCTTTACGTTACATCACAGTTCTGGGGCTGGGGAGTTACGACGTGGCCAGGGCTGGGCCTAGGGCCAGGGCATTAGGGTTACCTCCCTGCTCCTCACTGGTGGTGAGTGGCAACACATCAAGCAGTCAGAGATGCAATAGACAAGTTCTCCACTCACCCCCTCGGCATAAACAATGCTGTTAACATCTGACACCTGAGGAATGGGGTTGAAAACAAAACCTGATGAAAGGAAATCCATTTCACCTCTATACCAGTTATAGCCCTCTGTCCCTTCCGCTCTCCTTCAATCTTTTCTTCCCTCCTCCCCTCCTCTTTCTTGCTCCCTCCTTCCCTCTTCTCTCTTGCTCCCTCCCTCCCTCCTCTCTCATGCTCCCTCCCTCCCTCCACCTCTATACCAGTTATAGCCCTCTCTCCCTTCCACTCTCCTTCAATCTTTTCTTCTCTCTCTTGCTCCCTCCCTCCCTCCTCTCTCATGCTCCCTCCTCTCTCATGCTCCCTCCCTCCCTCCCTCCTCTCTCATGCTCCCTCCCTCCTCTCTCATGCTCCCTCCCTCCTCTCTCTTTCTCCCTCCCTCCTCTCTCTTTCTCCCTCCCTCCCTCCCTCCTCTCTCATGCTCCCTCCCTCCCTCCTCTCTCATGCTCCCTCCCTCTCTCCTCTCTCATGCTCCCTCCTCTCTCCTCTCTCGTGCTCCCTCCCTCTCTCCTCTCTCGTGCTCCCTCCCTCTCTCCTCTCTCGTGCTCCCTCCCTCTCTCCTCTCTCGTGCTCCCTCCCTCTCTCCTCTCTCGTGCTCCCTCCCTCTCTCCTCTCTCGTGCTCCCTCCCTCTCTCCTCTCTCGTGCTCCCTCCCTCTCTCCTCTCTCGTGCTCCCTCCCTCTCTCCTCTCTCGTGCTCCCTCCCTCTCTCCTCTCTCGTGCTCCCTCCCTCCTCTCTCTTTCTCTCTTTTGCTCCCTCCCTCCCTCTAGTCTGTCCATAGGGAACAGGAAGTCTTGAGGTGTACTGAGGGGCAGTGTTTTATTACTCTGACCCCTGTGTATGTGTGTGTCTCACCATAGGGAACAGGCCCAGGGAGTGGAAGCGTCGGGGTGTACTGAGGGGCAGTGTTTTATTACTCTGACAACTGTGTATGTGTGTGTCTCACCATAGGGAACAGGCCCAGGGAGTGGAAGCGTCGGGGTGTACTGAGGGGCAGTGTTTTATTACTCTGACCCCTGTGTATGTGTGTGTCTCACCATAGGGAACAGGCCCAGGGAGTGGAAGTGTTGAGGTGTACTGAGGGGCAGTGTTTTATTACTCTGACGCCTGTGTATGTGTGTGTCACCATAGGGAACAGGCCCAGGGAGTGGAAGTGTTGAGGTGTACTGAGGGGCAGTGTTTTATTACTCTGACCCCTGTGTATGTGTGTGTCTCACCATAGGGAACAGGCCCAGGGAGTGGAAGCGTCGGGGTGTACTGAGGGGCAGTGTTTTATTACTCTGACCCCTGTGTATGTGTGTGTCTCACCATAGGGAACAGGCCCAGGGAGTGGAAGCGTCGGGGTGTACTGAGAGGCAGTGATTTATTCCGGAGGTTCTTCAGCTCTTCCTGGGCCTCATGGAGCATCTCCATACACTCTGCATACTTATCCTCCAACTCCCTCAGCTAGAGGAGAGAGAGAGAGAGAGAGAGAGAGAGAGAGAGATCAGAAAACTGGACAATATCACAATTCTATCATTCTAGATAATGACAGTGATAATCATATGCTGTTGAAACATCAGTGGGACATCAAACACTATTCTATTTAAATATGGTTAGAGATTGTATTGTACTGAATTATATAACCCAACTTCCACTAGACTCATTCCACGGAGGGACGAGTGTCGAGTTTTCACTCCTCCCTTGTACTTGATTGATGAATTAAGGTTGTCTAGGTCTTAATTGAAAGGAAACACCAAAAACCAGCAGACACTAGGCCCCCATGGAATGAGTTTGACACCCCTGCAATAATGGAAAACATCCCTAGCGTGGTAATTGGGTCTCGTTAGGCAGTGCTTCTTGTCCTGTTGGTAATTGATTAATGAGGCCTTACTGTACCTCAGCAGTGAGCTGGCGCTGGGCATCTTTGGCAGCTCCTAGATGCTGGATGAGCTCTTGGTTTTCCACTGCATACTGCGGAACAGACATGACTGTTAGTCCCTGAGGGCTATAAGCTCACACACATCATTATAGACACACTGATAACAGCTATAAGACTAGTTGTGTTCCAGGTGGGCGTCTTTGCAGCTGTGCCTTTCTGTCTATATTATGAATATGGTTCTACTTCTCCAGGCGTTGTGATATCACAACAATCTGCACAGCGGGACTGTAAGAAAGGTGACCTGGAACGTGTCCATTGGCCTGGACTGTGGCAGGCAGTCTGGGTCATTACTGGCCTGGCCACTCACAGACTTGGACTTCTTCTGCAGGTCTACGATCTGGGACAGGAGGTGTGTGATCTCCTCCTGCTGGCGAGACGCGTCGTCCGTCTTCCTCGCCAGCTCCTCCGCCAGGGTGGACATCTGGTGGTTGGCATCTCCTAGTGGCCACACGGGATGCGGTGAAAGAAATGACATGAGCAATGAGTATCCACCATGAATCAGTGTTGTTGACCTGTCCTAGACCTCCTCCATAGCAACACTTAAATGTAGCTCCAGTGATACATGATGTTAACTGCCTAGCTAGATGTTAGCAATATCTCCACCTAGTTCTCTCCATATGGCTTTCACACATCCAGTCCTATCAGATGTGTGAAGGGGAGTGAACAAGGGCAGAGGGAACATCCTTATTGGAATGAAACACAGCCCTGTTTTGCTTTCTCTCGGGGAGCCCAGGGGACAGGGGAGGTGAGACGTGAGCCGTGTGTGTGTGTGTGTGTGTGTGTGTGTGTGTTACTCACTCAGCTCTTTGACGACGTCGTTGACCAGCTGCTGCTCCTTCTCCTCGTACTCCTCTGTCTCCGTCTCCAGGTGACTGGCCTGGTGGGGGATGACAGGATGCAGCCACGCATCATCATCATCATCATCATCATCACACAGCAGGAGAGCTGGGTGTAAAGTATTGGCAGCAGTACTTATTCCAGTCCTATTACCACTGGTACCTCTGGTTTACTATGAAAATACTCTACTGAATCTTTCTGGTAAGCATCTGAAGTTATTCAATCAAATTAGCTCACTCTTGCTAACATTATGATATTTATTACAATGAACTCCCATGTGACCAGATAATAAGTATTTCATTATGTTTTGTCGTTTTGTTAAATTCCATATTATTATCCGACTGTAACATAAAGTATTACCAAGTTGCCATCTCTTCACCGTCTAAGGTTTAGTCAATGTTTATCAATGTACAGTGTTCACTGAACTCTAAAATAAATCCCCAGACTGTGATCTAAACCCCAGGGTGCAGAGCCATGATCGGTCCCCAAAGCAATGACATTAATATCTGATGACCGCTCCCTCACAGTATGGTCAGCAGGACACCACCACAGAACTACACACAGGGTTAGTTAGCTCCATGACTTTACCTCTGATCTAAGAGAGATGTTCTCTCCCTCACAGTATGGTCAGCAGGACACCGCCACAGAACTACACACAGGGTTAGTTAGCTACATGACTTTACCTCTGATCTAAGAGAGATGTTCTCTCCCTCACAGTATGGTCAGCAGGACACCACCACAGAACTACACACAGGGTTAGATAGCTCCATGACTTTACCTCTGATCTAAGAGAGATGTTCTCTCCCTCACAGTATGGTCAGCAGGACACCGCCACAGAACTACACACAGGGTTAGATAGCTCCATGACTTTACCTCTGATCTAAGAGAGATGTTCTCTCCCTCACAGTATGGTCAGCAGGACACCGCCACAGAACTACACACAGGGTTAGTTAGCTACATGACTTTACCTCTGATCTAAGAGAGATGTTCTCTCCCTCACAGTATGGTCAGCAGGACACCACCACAGAACTACACACAGGGTTAGTTAGCTACATGACTTTACCTCTGATCTAAGAGAGATGTTCTCTGCCTCCAGGTCTTTGAGTTTCTTCTGCAGGGAGTCCAGGGGGAAGTAACTTGGCACCGACAGTGTGGAGTCATTGTGGCGGATGCTGTGTGGACGAGACACAGCGACCGTCGGTAAGTGACAAGAGACATAGGCTACGTCCCAAATGGCATCCTATTCCCTACGAAGTGAACTACTTTTGACCACCAGGGCCCGTAGTTCAACATGTAGTGCACTGTGTTTGACTAGAGCCCTATGGGCCCTATGGGTCCTGGTCAAAGGTAGTGGACAACATTGGGACTAGGTTGCCATTTGGGACAGAGCCCTACATTTGTAAAAACAGGGAATCATATCCACCAGGATAATTTTTTATTTATTTCACCTTTATTTAACCAGGTAGGTCAGTTGAGAACAAGTTCTCATTTACAACTGCGACCTGGCCAAGATAAAGCAAAGCAGTGCGAAAAAAACAACACAGAATTACACATGGAATAAACAAACGTACAGTCAATAACACAATAGAAAATCTGTATACAGTGTGTGCAAATGAAGTAAGGAGGTAAGGCAATAAATAGGCCATAGTGGCAAAGTAATTACAATTTAGCAATTAACACTTGACTGATAGATGTGCAAGTAGAAATACTGTTGTGCAAAAGAGCAGAAAAAAATATATAAAAAAATATGGGGATGAGGTAGGTAGTTGGTTGGATGGGCTATTTACAGATGATCTATTTACAGATGGGCTGTGTACAGCTGCAGCGATCTGTACGCTGCTCTGACAGGTGATGTTTGAAGTTAGAGGGGGAAATATATGTTTCCAACTTCAGTGATTTTTGCAATTCGTTCCAGTCATTGGCAGCAGAGAACTGGAAGGAATGGTGGCCAAAGTAAGGGTTGGCTTTGGGGATGACCAGTGAGATGTACCTGCTGGAGTACTTGCTACGGGTGGGTGTTGCTATGGTGACCAGTGAGCTGAGATAAGGCGGGGCTTTACCTAGCAAAGACTTATAGATGACCTGGAGCCAGTGGGTTTGGCGACGAACATGTAGCAAGGACCAGCCAAAGAGAGTATACAGGTCGCAGTGGTGGGTAGTATATGGGGCTTGGTGACAAAACGGACGGCACTGTGATAGACTACATCCAATTTGCTGAGTAGAGTGTTGGAGGCTATTTTGTAAATGACATCGCCCAAGTCAAGGATCGGTAGAATAGTAAGTTTTACGAGGGTATGTTTGGCAGCATGAGTGAAGGAGGCTTTGTTGCGAAATAGGAAGCCGATTCTAGATTTAACTTTGGATTGGAGATGCTTAATGTGAGTCTGGAAGGAGAGTTTACAGTCTAAACAGACAATTGTAATTGTCCACATATTCTAAGTCAGAAACGTCCAGAGTAGTGATGCTAGACGGGCGGGAGGGTGCGGGCAGCGATCGGTTGAAGAGCATGCATTTAGTTTTACTAGTGTTTAAGAGCAGTTGGAGGCCACAGAAGGAATGTTGTATGGCATTGAAGCTCGTTTGGAGGTTTGTTAACAGTGTCCAAAGAAGGGCCAGATGTATACAGAATGGTGTCGTCTGCGTAGAGGTGGATCAAAGAATCACCCGCAGCAAGAGCAACATCATTGATATATACAGAGAAAAGAGTCGGCCTGAGAATTGAACCCTGTGGCACCCCCATAGAGACTGCCAGAGGTCCGGACAACAGGCCCTCCGATTTGACACACTGAACTCTATCTGAGAAGTAGTTAGTGAACCAGACAAGGCAGTCATTAGAGAAACCAAGGCTGTTGAGTCTGCCGATAAGAATACAGTGATTGACAGAGTCGAAAGCCTTGGCAAGGTCGATGAAGACGGCTGCACAGTACTGTTTTTTATCGATGGTGGTTATGATATCGTTTAAGACGCTGAGCATGGCTGAGGTGCACCCGTGACCAGCTCTGAAACCAGATTGCACAGCGGAGAAGGTACTGTGGGATTTGAGATGGTCGGTGATCTGTTTGTTCACTTGGCTTTCGAAGACTTTAGAATGACTGGGCAGAGCTGGCAGAGGGGTTCAACACGATATAGACCAGACCGGAACCGTCTGCATAATTTAGACAACAAGGATAGATGGAACAGTCAATCAATGTTTTACCACCAGTGTAACAGGACGCCTGGTAGTGTCTGCCATTATGACACTAGTGGGAACGCCACGGTCTTGGTTTTCACCCAACCGCTCTGTGTTTGAGGCGTAAGAGAAACAGGTCAGTTTGTCTGTATTTTCCCCTGAGATAACACAACAAACCAACCCCAGCCTGCTGCCTCAGTCTGTCACACAGGGTCACAGTACCTCTGTCTGAGAGAAGAGGGGGATTTTCTGGACAAACAAATCAAAGGCCTTTATTCATCTTAAAGAAAACAGCCTTGAAGCCATCCTTAAGCAGGAGCCACAAAACACAAGTACCTACCCGTTGGATGGACTTGTGGGACCAGTGAAATAAGAGCTTAAAGGCCCAGTGCAGTCAAAAACGAGATTTTCTGTGTTATATATACATTTCCGCACTATGAGGTTGGAATAATACTGTGAAGTTGGGAAAACGATGATAATGCCCTTTTAGTGTAAGAGCTGTTTGAGAAGACCGCATGAAATGTCAGCCTGTTTTGGTGGGTTGAAGTTCTACATTTGTTAATAGAACAATAGAAGAGTTCCAAACCTCTCTGCCAATAACAGCTAGTTTTAAGTCCCCCCTCCCCACTCAGACCACTGCCAGACAGTGCTAGCTAAATTCTTGCTTGAGAGAATGTTCTTTGCTAAGTAGTTTCTTTTCTTTTTGTTTCTTTTGACCATTTTAATTGAAAACAAACTCAATTGTTACCCAGATATGATTTGATATCGAAATAAAAACAGCTGGATTGGCCCTTTAAGTTGAAAGGTTATATCATTGTAAAAGGAGAGTAGAATTGGGAGGAACAAGAGCAGAGAGACCTTACAGTAGGGACTAACCCCCAGGACCACATACAGCAGTCACCTCCTCTAGCTAAATGTTCTCTGCTGAGTAACCTGAACAGACCATAGTGGCATAGTGGGGGTTTACTGACAACAGCAAAATGAAGGAGTTTTGCTTTAAGAGGAAAAAGTGGATGTGATGAGTGGAGGGGAACAGGTCCGGTTCCTGCCTTTAGCATAACAACAACCATAGGAGTTGGCTATAAACCACAAGCAGTTCTCGGAACCAGGCTAATCTCACAGGCTATGACTTTCTATCACACCAGGTGAAGTGGGAGAGGAAGAGCGTAGGTCGGGATGACAGATAGCAGACTCACGGGGTACAGCTGGACGAATCTCCTTCACTCTCCTCTGCTGCACTAGTGTAGAACTGGAGAAGCTCATCTTTCATAGACAGATCATGGCGCAGCTGAGAAACCTGCAGAGGTAGAGAGATGAGAGAGGATGAGAGGGGGACAGGGGGGATGAGAAGGGAGAGAGATGAGAGAAGGAGACATAGAGGATGAGAAGCGAGAGAGATGAGAGAGGGGGAGAGATGAGAGAGGGAGAGAGGGGGACAGAGAGGATGAGAAGGGAGAGAGATGAGAGAGGGGGACAGAGAGGATGAGAAGGGAGAGAGATGAGAGAGGGAGAGAGATGAGAGAGGGAGAGAGATGAGAGAGGGAGAGAGGGGGACAGAGAGGATGAGAAGGGAGAGAGATGAGAGAGGGAGAGAGATGAGAGAGGATGAGAGGGGGACAGAGAGGATGAGAAGGGAGAGAGGGGGACAGAGAGGATGAGAAGGGAGAGAGGGGGACAGAGAGGATGAGAAGGGAGAGAGATGAGAGAGGGAGAGAGATGAGAGAGGGAGAGAGGGGGACAGAGAGGATGAGAAGGGAGAGAGATGAGAGAGGGAGAGAGGGGGACAGAGAGGATGAGAAGGGAGAGAGATGACGGAGAGAGGGTGAGAAGGGAGAGGGGGACAGAGACGGTGAGAAGGGAGAGAGATGAGGGAGGATGAGAGGGGGACAGGGGGGATGAGAAGGGAGAGAGATGAGAAGGGAGAGAGATGAGAGAGGATGAGAGGGGGACAGGGGGGATGAGAAGGGAGAGAGATGAGAAGGGAGAGAGATGAGAGAGGGAGAGAGATGAGAGAAGGAGACAGAGGATGAGAAGCGAGAGAGATGAGAGAGGGGGAGAGATGAGAGAGGGAGAGAGGGGGACAGAGAGGATGAGAAGGGAGAGAGATGAGAGAGGGGGACAGAGAGGATGAGAAGGGAGAGAGATGAGAGAGGGAGAGAGGGGGACAGAGAGGATGAGAAGGGAGAGAGATGACGGAGAGAGGGTGAGAAGGGAGAGGGGGACAGAGACGGTGAGAAGGGAGAGAGATGAGGGAGAGAGGGGGACAGAGAGGGAGAGAGAGGAGAGAGAGAGGAGAGAGATGAGAGATAAAATATCAACATTATGCCACATCTTCTCCTGGTTCTGAGAGAGAAGAGCACACGTACACACAATACACACTCCACACACACCTCCTCTCGAATGTGCTCCACTTGCTCCTCCAGGAATTCATTTCTCTCACTGAGGGTTTTGTTCTTCTTCAGCAGTGACTGGCCGATGCGGGCGGCGAGCTCCAAGTCCCGTTCTTTCTGCAGGGGAGACAGAGGGGCTGGTTAGAGGGGCGGAGTATCATGCATCATGATCTAGGAATCAGGTCAAAGGGAAACAGTTGCTATATGTATGACAATGTTTGACTTGTTCTATGATGTGGTTAACTTGGCAGGGCAGAGAGATGTCTGAACGGCAGATTTGACTAACCAAACAGACAACATTGTAAATTGAATGTGCTCCAAGTGATAGACCAGGTTCTCTTACCTCTTCAAGCAGACGAGTAACAGCATCTATGTCACTGTATGTCTTAGTCATCTGGCCCACTCTTTCAGCACATAGAACTGTAGAGACAACAGAGAGGAGAAACACAGTTACCAGCTGTAGAGAGACAACAGAGAGGAGAAACACAGTTAACAGCTGTAGAGAGACAACAGAGAGGAGAAACACAGTTAACAGCTGTAGAGAGACAACAGAGAGGAGAAACACAGTTAACAGCTATAGAGAGACAACAGAGAGGAGAAACACAGTTAACAGCTGTAGAGAGAGAACAGAGAGGAGAAACACAGTTAACAGCTGTAGAGAGACAACAGAGAGGAGAAACACAGTTAACAGCTGTAGAGAGAGAACAGAGAGGAGAAACACAGTTAACAGCTGTAGAGAGAGAACAGAGAGGAGAAACACAGTTAACAGCTGTAGAGAGACAACAGAGAGGAGAAACACAGTTAACAGCTGTAGAGAGACAACAGAGAGGAGAAACACAGTTAACAGCTGTAGAGAGACAACAGAGAGGAGAAACAGTTAACAGCTGTAGAGAGACAACAGAGAGGAGAAACACAGTTAACAGCTGTAGAGAGACAACAGAGAGGAGAAACACAGTTAACAGCTGTAGAGACAACAGAGAGGAGAAACACAGTTAACAGCTGTAGAGAGACAACAGAGAGGAGAAACACAGTTAACAGCTGTAGAGAGAGACAACAGAGAGGAGAAACACAGTTAACAGCTGTATAGAGAGACAACAGAGAGGGGAAACACAGTTAACAGCTGTAGAGACAACAGAGAGGAGAAACACAGTTAACAGCTGTAGAGAGACAACAGAGAGGAGAAACACAGTTAACAGCTGTAGAGAGACAACAGAGAGGAGAAACAGTTAACAGCTGTAGAGAGACAACAGAGAGGAGAAACACAGTTAACAGCTGTAGAGAGACAACAGAGAGGAGAAACACAGTTAACAGCTGTAGAGACAACAGAGAGGAGAAACACAGTTAACAGCTGTAGAGAGACAACAGAGAGGAGAAACACAGTTAACAGCTGTAGAGAGAGACAACAGAGAGGAGAAACACAGTTAACAGCTGTATAGAGAGACAACAGAGAGGGGAAACACAGTTAACAGCTGTAGAGACAACAGAGAGGAGAAACACAGTTAACAGCTGTAGAGAGACAACAGAGAGGAGAAACACAGTTAACAGCTGTAGAGAGACAACAGAGAGGAGAAACACAGTTAACAGCTGTAGAGAGACAACAGAGAGGAGAAACACAGTTAACAGCTGTAGAGAGACAACAGAGAGGAGAAACACAGTTAACAGCTGTAGAGAGACAACAGAGAGGAGAAACACAGTTAACAGCTGTAGAGAGACAACAGAGAGGAGAAACACAGTTAACAGCTGTAGAGAGACAACAGAGAGGAGAAACACAGTTAACAGCTGTAGAGAGACAACAGAGAGGAGAAACACAGTTAACAGCTGTAGAGAGAGAACAGAGAGGAGAAACACAGTTAACAGCTGTAGAGAGAGAACAGAGAGGAGAAACACAGTTAACAGCTGTAGAGAGACAACAGAGAGGAGAAACACAGTTAACAGCTGTAGAGAGAGAACAGAGAGGAGAAACAGTTAACAGCTGTAGAGAGACAACAGAGAGGAGAAACACAGTTAACAGCTGTAGAGAGACAACAGAGAGGAGAAACACAGTTAACAGCTGTAGAGAGACAACAGAGAGGAGAAACACAGTTAACAGCTGTAGAGAGACAACAGAGAGGAGAAACACAGTTAACAGCTGTAGAGAGACAACAGAGAGGAGAAACACAGTTAACAGCTGTAGAGACAACAGAGAGGAGAAACACAGTTAACAGCTGTAGAGAGACAACAGAGAGGAGAAACACAGTTAACAGCTGTAGAGAGAGACAACAGAGAGGAGAAACACAGTTAACAGCTGTAGAGAGACAACAGAGAGGAGAAACAGTTAACAGCTGTAGAGACAACAGAGAGGAGAAACAGTTAACAGCTGTAGAGAGAGAACAGAGAGGAGAAACAGTTAACAGCTGGGTCATATCTGAGTGCAGTCATGTACTGTTTGTATGTACTGACTGCTAAACAGCTGGGGCAGGGCAGACAGACGGATATTTGAAATAGCTGAGTTATCAGAGGGCCACCTACTGTACACATCACACAGCCCTGCCTGATGACCTCAGAGACCTTTAGCAAGTTGTTGTTATCAGGTAGACTGACACACTGGCTCTGTCTCAATACTGTTTCCTTGATTCCTCGTTTCCTTGTGTCCTCTCAACCCTTCCTCACCTCATGGCATTCTCAAAACGCCAGAGGAAATCCAGGAAAGGATTCAAGGAGAGGAAACGTGTTTGTAATGTTTCCCTCTGAGGTTTAGAGAAATCGGAGACGACAGGAAAGGAGATGAGGGATCCAGGAAAGACTATTGAGACGGAGGAAGTGACAAGTGAGATGGTTTGGACTCTGACCTCACCTCAACCCCACCCCAGCTGATAACAGCATGTTGCCAAGCTGCAGTGTCATTCTCTGTTAATACAATGCTATTCCCAGCTGATGCACTGCCACTGCCAAAACATGACTAAATATAGCACTCAACCCTGAGCCTATTTCTACCCCCTTTTTCGCCCCCAATCGTTACAACTCCCCAACGGGCTCGGGGGGCAAAGGTCAAGTCATGTGTCCTCCAAAATATGACCCGCCAAACCGAGCTTCTTAACACCCTCCCGCGTAGCCCAGAAGCCAACCGCACCAATGTGTCGGAGGAAACACCGTTCGACTGACGACCGTAGTCAGTCTGGCCCGCCAAATCCTCCCCTAACCCGGACAACGCTGAGCCAATTTGAGCCAATTGCGCGCTGCCCTATGGGACTCACGATCACGGGCGGTTGTGATACAGCCTGGGATCGAACCCGGGTCTGTAGTGATGCCTCTAGCACCACATTGCAGTGACTTAGATTGCTTCGCCACTCGGGAGGCCTAAACTGTTTTAATATATATATATAAACAGTTTAGGCCTATATATATATATACATACACACACATCACACAGCCCTTTATATATATATATAAATAAAAACATTTAATCCATTTTAGAACAACCTGTAACATAACAAAAATATATATAAAAGAAAAAGCTATACTGTATATTAAAATTGATGAACTTCAACTGTCATCTAAAGGCATATTCTAATAAGAAACCTGGAACTCACTCCTGCCCTTTCCACTTCTCTCTCAATCTCTCCATCCACAGTTTGTTATCTACTAATGAGCACGTCATAGCAGGTTCCCAAGACGCCAGAGGCAACACAAAGGTAGGAACAACAGAGTCCAACTTCAATGTGGTTACTCCTAACTAACCTTGTGGATGTAGACAAAAGGGAGACTTGTTTCTCCAGACAGCTCCTGTGTGTTCTTTCTTTGGGGTTAAAGGGATACTTTGGGATTTTGACAATGAGGCTATTTATCTATTTATCTCAGCTAGGTGTCTGTAGGGCAGCAAACACAGGCTGGTAGGGTATAGGCCAGGCCTGGTATAGTTATAATTGTTGTACTCTCAGCTAGGTGTCTGTAGGGCAGCAAACACAGGCTGGTAGGGTATAGGCCAGGCCTGGTATAGTTCTAATTGTTGTACTCTCAGATAGGTGTCTGTAGGGCAGCAAACACAGGCTGGTAGGGTACAGGCCAGGCCTGGTATAGTTCTAATTGTTGTACTCTCAGATAGGTGTCTGTAGGGCAGCAAACACAGGCTGGTAGGGTATAGGCCAGGCCTGGTATAGTTCTAATTGTTGTACTCTCAGATAGGTGTCTGTAGGGCAGCAAACACAGGCTGGTAGGGTATAGGCCAGGCCTGGTATAGTTCTAATTGTTGTACTCTCAGATAGGTGTCTGTAGGGCAGCAAACACAGGCTGGTAGGGTATAGGCCAGGCCTGGTATAGTTCTAATTGTTGTACTCTCAGATAGGTGTCTGTAGGGCAGCAAACACAGGCTGGTAGGGTATAGGCCAGGCCTGGTATAGTTCTAATTGTTGTACTCTCAGATAGGTGTCTGTAGGGCAGCAAACATAGGCTGGTAGGGTATAGGCCAGGCCTGGTATAGTTCTAATTGTTGTACTCTCAGATAGGTGTCTGTAGGGCAGCAAACATAGGCTGGTAGGGTACAGGCCAGGCCTGGTATAGTTCTAATTGTTGTACTCTCAGATAGGTGTCTGTAGGGCAGCAAACACAGGCTGGTAGGGTATAGGCCAGGCCTGGTATAGTTCTAATTGTTGTACTCTCAGATAGGTGTCTGTAGGGCAGCAAACACAGGCTGGTAGGGTATAGGCCAGGCCTGGTATAGTTCTAATTGTTGTACTCTCAGATAGGTGTCTGTAGGGCAGCAAACACAGGCTGGTAGGGTATAGGCCAGGCCTGGTATAGTTCTAATTGTTGTACTCTCAGATAGGTGTCTGTAGGGCAGCAAACACAGGCTGGTAGGGTACAGGCCAGGCCTGGTATAGTTCTAATTGTTGTACTCTCAGATAGGTGTCTGTAGGGCAGCAAACACAGGCTTTGAACTCCAATGGTGGAAACAAATGTAAATGAGGAGTTAGATGCAAAGTACATATTTACATACATGTGCAGTCATGACAGTGAGCAGTCATGACAGTGAATGGCCTGTACGGTATGAGGGTTGTTGGCTGATAAAAACAACTTCATGTAGAGTTATTTACTCTGTGACAGGAGCATTTAAACTGAAAGGCAGACAAGTTACATTACAGAACACATTCCATCCTCACCACTGAAAAATGAATATTCTGATATCCTAATGAGCACAACAAAAGAACAAATAACCAGGGTGTGGTGTCAACATTTTGAGGTGGACCTCAACCATGGAGACCAACCAGAGACTAATCAACAGCACACACATAGTATAGATCTGGAATGTGATAGAATAGACAAACATCTAGCAGCACGCCACACATCAGCACGCACCAAGGCCCCATGATACACGGTAGGGTATAGGAGACAGCTGCTATAGTTACTGGGTAGGGTATAGGAGACAGCTGCTATAGTTACTGGGTAGGGTATAGGAGACAGCTGCTATAGTTACTGGGTAGGGTATAGGAGACAGCTGCTATAGTTACTGGGTAGGGTATAGGAGACAGCTGCTATAGTTACTGGGTAGGGTATAGGAGACAGCTGCTATAGTTACAGGGTAGGGTATAGGAGACAGCTGCTATAGTTACTGGGTAGGGTATAGGAGACAGCTGCTATAGTTACTGGGTAGGGTATAGGAGACAGCTGCTATAGTTACAGGGTAGGGTATAGGAGACAGCTGCTATAGTTACTGGGTAGGGTATAGGAGACAGCTGCTATAGTTACTGGGTAGGTTATAGGTAGACAGCTGCTATAGTTACTGGGTAGGGTATAGGAGACAGCTGCTATAGTTACTGGGTAGGGTATAGGAGACAGCTGCTATAGTTACTGGGTAGGGTATAGGAGACAGCTGCTATAGTTACTGGGTAGGGTATAGGAGACAGCTGCTATAGTTACAGGGTAGGGTATAGGAGACAGCTGCTATAGTTACTGGGTAGGGTATAGGAGACAGCTGCTATAGTTACTGGGTAGGGTATAGGAGACAGCTGCTATAGTTACTGGGTAGGGTATAGGAGACAGCTGCTATAGTTACATGGGTAGGGTATAGGAGACAGCTGCTATAGTTACAGGGTAGGGTATAGGAGACAGCTGCTATAGTTACTGGGTAGGGTATAGGAGACAGCTGCTATAGTTACTGGGTAGGGTATAGGAGACAGCTGCTATAGTTACTGGGTAGGGTATAGGAGACAGCTGCTATAGTTACAGGGTAGGGTATAGGAGACAGCTGCTATAGTTACTGGGTAGGGTATAGGAGACAGCTGCTATAGTTACTGGGTAGGGTATAGGAGACAGCTGCTATAGTTACTGGGTAGGGTATAGGAGACAGCTGCTATAGTTACTGGGTAGGGTATAGGAGACAGCTGCTATAGTTACAGGGTAGGGTATAGGAGACAGCTGCTATAGTTACTGGGTAGGGTATAGGAGACAGCTGCTATAGTTACTGGGTAGGGTATAGGAGACAGCTGCTATAGTTACAGGGTAGGGTATAGGAGACAGCTGCTATAGTTACTGGGTAGGGTATAGGAGACAGCTGCTATCGTTACTGGGTAGGGTATAGGAGACAGCTGCTATAGTTCCTGGGTAGGGTATAGGAGACAGCTGCTATAGTTACTGGGTAGGGTATAGGAGACAGCTTCTCTCTGCTCCCACTGTGATACTGCTCATGTTAAATAACCCCAATTTACAGCAGGTGTATACATCAGAAGCCTGAAGACCTGCCGGCTGCCTGCTCTGTTGATGCTATCAGAAGTCTGAAGACCTGCCGGCTGCCTGTTCTGTTGATGCTATCAGAAGTCTGAAGACCTGCTGGCTGTCTGTTCTGTTCTGTTGATGCTATCAGAAGTCTGAAGACCTGCTGGCTGTCTGTTCTGTTCTGTTGATGCTATCAGAAGTCTGATGACCTGCTGGCTGCCTGTTGTGTTGATGCTATCAGAAGTCTGATGACCTGCTGGCTGCCTGTTCTGTTGATGCTATCAGAAGTCTGATGACCTGCCGGCTGCCTGTTCTGTTGATGCTATCAGAAGTCTGATGACCTGCCAGCTGCCTGTTGTGTTGATGCTACCAGAAGTCTGATGACCTGCCTGTTGTGTTGATGCTATCAGAAGTCTGATGACCTGCCTGTTCTGTTGATGCTATCAGAAGTCTGATGACCTGCCTGTTGTGTTGATGCTATCAGAAGTCTGAAGACCTGCCGGCTGTCTGTTCTGCTGTGTTGATGCTATCAGAAGTCTGATGACCTGCTGGCTGCCTGTTGTGTTGATGCTATCAGAAGTCTGATGACCTGCTGGCTGTCTGTTCTGCTGTGTTGATGCTATCAGAAGTCTGATGACCTGCTGGCTGCCTGCTGTGTTGATGTTATCAGAAGTCTGATGACCTGCTAACTGTTCTGTTGATGCTATCAGAAGTCTGATGACCTGCTGGCTGCCTGTTCTGTTGATGCTATCAGAAGTCTGAAGACCTGCTGGCTGCCTGTTCTGTTCTGTTGATGCTATCAGAAGTCTGATGACCTGCTAACTGTTCTGTTGATGCTATCAGAAGCCTGAAGACCTGCCGGCTGCCTGTTCTGTTGATGCTATCAGAAGTCTGATGACCTGCTGGCTGCCTGTTCTGTTGATGCTATCAGAAGTCTGATGACCTGCTGGCTGCCTGTTCTGTTCTGTTGATGCTATCAGAAGTCTGATGACCTGCTGGCTGCCTGTTCTGTTGATGCTATCAGAAGTCTGATGACCTGCTGGCTGCCTGTTCTGTTCTGTTGATGCTATCAGAAGCCTGAAGACCTGCCGGCTGCCTGTTCTGTTCTGTTGATGCTATCAGAAGCCTGAAGACCTGCCGGCTGCCTGTTCTGTTGATGCTATCAGAAGTCTGATGACCTGCTGGCTGTCTGTTCTGTTGTGTTGATGCTATCAGAAGTCTGAAGACCTGCTGGCTGCCTGTTCTGTTGTGTTGATGCTATCAGAAGTCTGAAGACCTGCTGGCTGCCTGTTCTGTTCTGTTGATGCTATCAGAAGTCTGATGACCTGCTGGCTGTCTGTTCTGTTGATGCTATCAGAAGTCTGAAGACCTGCTGGCTGTCTGTTCTGTTGATGCTATCAGAAGTCTGAAGACCTGCTGGCTGTCTGTTCTGCTGTGTTGATGCTATCAGAAGTCTGATGACCTGCTGGCTGCCTGTTGTGTTGATGTTATCAGAAGTCTGATGACCTGCTGGCTGTCTGTTCTGTTGATGCTATCAGAAGTCTGATGACCTGCTGGCTGTCTGTTCTGTTGATGCTATCAGAAGTCTGATGACCTGCTGGCTGCCTGTTGTGTTGATGCTATCAGAAGTCTGATGACCTGCTGGCTGCCTGTTCTGTTGATGCTATCAGAAGTCTGATGACCTGCCAGCTGCCTGTTGTGTTGATGCTACCAGAAGTCTGAAGACCTGCTGGCTGCCTGTTCTGTTGTGTTGATGCTATCAGAAGTCTGAAGACCTGCCTGTTCTGTTGTGTTGATGCTACCAGAAGTCTGAAGACCTGCTGGCTGCCTGTTCTGTTGTGTTGATGCTATCAGAAGTCTGAAGACCTGCCTGTTCTGTTGTGTTGATGCTATCAGAAGTCTGAAGACCTGCTGGCTGTCTGTTCTGTTGTGTTGATGCTACCAGAAGTCTGAAGACCTGCTGGCTGCCTGTTCTGTTGTGTTGATGCTACCAGAAGTCTGAAGACCTGCCGGCTGCCTGTTCTGTTGATGCTATCAGAAGTCTGAAGACCTGCTGGCTGCCTGTTCTGTTGATGCTATCAGAAGTCTGATGACCTGCCGGCTGCCTGTTCTGTTGATGCTATCAGAAGTCTGAAGACCTGCCGGCTGCCTGTTGTGTTGATGCTATCAGAAGTCTGATGACCTGCTGGCTGTCTGCTCTGTTGTGTTGATGCTATCAGAAGTCTGAAGACCTGCTGGCTGCCTGTTCTGTTGTGTTGATGCTATCAGAATCTGTAAGTCTTGATTACCTGCTGGCCTGCCTGTTTCTGTTGATGCTATCAGAAGTCTGAAGACCTGCTGGCTGCCTGTTTGTTGATGCTATCAGAAGTCTGAAGACCTGCTGGCTGTCTGTTTCTGTTGATGCTATCAGAAGTCTGAAGACCTGCTGGCTGTCTGTTCTGTTGTTGATGCTATCAGAAGTCTGATGACCTGCTGGCTGCCTGTTGTGTTGATGCTATCAGAAGTCTGATGACCTGCTGGCTGCCTGTTGTGTTGGATTATCAGAAGTCTGATGACCTGTGGCTGCCTTGTTCTGTTGATGCTATCAGAAGTCTGATGACTGCTGGCTGCCTGTTGTGTTGATGCTATCAGAAGTCTGATGACCTGCTGGCTGCCGTTCCTGTTCTGTTGATGCTATCAGAAGTCTGAAGACCTGCTGGCTGTCTGTTCTGTTGTGTTGATGCTATCAGAAGTCTGAAGACCTGCTGCTGCCTGTTCTGTTGTGTTGGCTATCAGAAGTCTGATGACCTGCTGGCTGTCTGTTTCTGTTGATGCTATCAGAAGTCTGAAGACCTGCTGGCTGTCTGTTCTGTTGATGCTTATCAGAAGTCTGAGACCTGCTGCTGCTGTTCTGTGTGTGATGCTATCAGAAGTCTGATGACCTGCTGGCTGCCTGTTGTGTTGATGCTATCAGAAGTCTGATGACCTGCTGGCTGCCTGTTCTGTTGATGCTATCAGAAGTCGATGACCGCTGGCTGCCTGTTGTGTTGATGCTATCAGAAGTCTGATGACCTGCTGGCTGCCTGTTCTGTTGATGCTATCAGAAGTCTGATGACCTGCCGCTGCCTGTTTGTGTTGATGCTACCAGAAGTCTGAAGACCTGCTGGCTGCCTGTTCTGTTGATGCTATCAGAAGTCTGATGACCTGCCTGTTCTGTTGTGTTGATGCTATCAGAAGTCTGATGACCTGCTGGCTGCCTGTTGTGTTGATGTTATCAGAAGTCTGAAGACCTGCCGGCTGCCTGTTCTGTTGATGCTATCAGAAGTCTGATAACCTGCCTGCTGTTTGTGTTTTGATGCTATCAGAAGTCTGAAGACCTGCTGGCTGCCTGTTCTGTTGTGTTGATGCTATCAGAAGTCTGAAGACCTGCTGGCTGCCTGTTCTGTTGTGTTGATGCTACCAGAAGTCTGAAGACCTGCTGGCTGCCTGTTTCTGTTGATGCTATCAGAGTCTGAAGACTGCCGGCTGCTGTTGTGTTGATGCTATCAGAAGTCTGATGACCTCTGGCTGCTCTGTTCTGTTTGATGCTATCAGAAGTCTGATGACCTGCTGGCTGCCTGTTGTGTTGATGCTATCAGAAGTCTGAAGACCTGCTGCTGCCTGTTGTGTTGATGCTATCAGAAGTCTGAAGACCTGCTGGCTGCCTGTTGTGTTGATGCTATCAGAAGTCTGATGACCTGCTGGCTGCTGTTCTGTTGTGTTGATGCTATCAAGTCTGATGACCTGCTGCTGCTGTTCTGTTGTGTGATGCTATCAGAAGTCTGATGACCTGCTGGCTGTCTGTTCTGTTGATGCTATCAGAAGTCTGATGACCTGCTGCTGCCTGTTGTGTTGATGCTATCAAAGTCTGATGACCTGCTGGCTGCCTGTTCTGTGGATGCTATCAGAAGTCTGATGACCGCCACTGCCTGTTGTGTTGATGCTACAGAAGTCTGAAGACCTGCTGGCTGCCTGTTCTGTTGTGTTGATGCTATCAGAGTCTGAAGACCTGCCTGTTCTGTTGTGTTGATGCTACCAGAAGTCTGAAGACCTGCTGGCTGCCTGTTCTGTTGTGTTGATGCTATCAGAAGTCTGAAGACCTGCCTGTTCTGTTGTGTTGATGCTATCAGAAGTCTGAAGACCTGCTGGCTGCTGTTCTGTTGTGTTGATGCTCCAGAAGTCTGAAGACCTGCTGCTGCTGTTCTGTTGTGTTGATGCTACCAGAAGTCTGAAGACCTCGGCTGCCTGTTCTGTTGATGCTATCAGAAGTCTGAAGACCTGCTGGCTGCTGTTCTGTTGATGCTATCAAGTCTGATGACCTCCGGCTGCCTGTTCTGTTTGATGCTATCAGAAGTCTGAAGACCTGCCGGCTGCCTGTTGTGTTGATGCTATCAGAAGTCTGATGACCTGCTGGCTGTCTGCTCTGTTGTGTTGATGCTATCAGAAGTCTGAAGACCTGCTGGCTGCCTGTTCTGTTGTGTTGATGCTATCAGAAGTCTGATGACCTGCTGGCTGCCTGTTCTGTTGATGCTATCAGAAGTCTGATGACCTGCTGGTCCTGTTGTGTTGATGCTATCAGAATCTGAGACCTGCTGGCTGTCTGTTCTGTTGATGCTATCAGAAGTCTGAAGACCTGCTGGTGTCTGTTCTGTGTGTTGATGCTATCAGAAGTCTGATCCCTGCTGGCTGCCTGTTGTGTTGATGCTATCAGAAGTCTGATGACCTGTGCTGCTGTTTGTGTTGATGTTATCAGAAGTCGATGACCTGCTGGCTGCCTGTTCTGTTGATGCTATCAAGAAGTCGGATGACCCCTGGCTGCCTGTTTGTGTTATGCTATCAGAAGTCTGATGACCTGCTGGCTGCCTTTTCTGTTGATGCTATCAAAGTCGGATGACCTGCCGCTGCCTGTTTGTGTTGATGCTACCAGAAGTCTGAAGACCTGCTGCTGCCTGTTCTGTTGTGTTGATGCTATCAGAAGTCTGAAGACCTGCCTGTTCTGTTGTGTTGATGCTATCAGAAGTCTGATGACCTGCTGGCTGCTGTTGTGTGATGTTATCAGAGTCTGAGACCTGCTGGCTGCCTGTTTTCTGTTGATGCTATCAGAAGTCTGATAACCTGCCAGCTGCCTGTTGTGTTGATGCTATCAGAAGTCTGAAGACCTGCTGGCTGCCTGTTCTGTTGTGTTGATGCTATCAGAAGTCTGAAGACCTGCCTGTTCTGTTGTGTTGATGCTATCAGAAGTCTGATGACCTGCCGGCTGCCTGTTCTGTTGATGCTATCAGAAGTCTGATGACCTGCTGGCTGCCTGTTGTGTTGATGCTATCAGAAGTCTGAAGACCTGCTGGCTGCCTGTTGTGTTGATGCTATCAGAAGTCTGAAGACCTGCGGCTGCCTGTTGTGTTGATGCTATCAGAAGTCTGATGACCTGCTGGCTGCCTGTTCTGTTGTGTTGATGCTATCAGAAGTCTGATGACCTCTGGCTGCCTGTTCTGTTGTGTTGATGCTATCAGAAGTCTGATGACCTGCTGGCTGCCTGTTCTGTTGTGTTGATGCTATCAGAAGTCTGAACCTGCTGGCTGCTGTTCTGTGTGTTGATGCTATCAGAAGTCTGAGACCTGCTGGCTGCCTGTTGTGTTGATGCTATCAGAAGTCTGAAGACCTGCTGCTGCCTGTTCTGTTTGATGCTATCAGAAGTCTGATGACTGCTGCTGTCTGTTCTGTTATGCTATCAGAAGTCTGAATACCTGCTGGCTGCCTGTTCTGTTGTGATGCTATTCAGAAGTCTGATGACCTGCCGGCTGCCTGTTCTGTTGATGCTATCAGAAGTCTGATGACCTGCGGCTGCCTGCTTGTTGATGCTATCAGAAGTCTGAAGACCTGCGGCTGCCTGTTCTGTTGATGCTATCAGAAGTCTGATGACCTGCCTGGCTGCCTGTTCTGTTTGTTGATGCTATCAGAAGCCTGAAGACCTGCTGGCTGTCGTTCTTTGTGTTGATCTATCAGAAGTCTGAAGACCTGCTGCGCCTGTTCTGTTGTGTTGATGCTATCAGAAGTCTGATGACCTGCTGGCTGTCTGTTCTGTTGATGCTATCAGAAGTCTGAACCTGCTGGCTGTCTGTTCTGTTGATGCTATCAGAAGTCTGAAGACCTGCTGGCTGTCTGTTCTGTGTGTTGATGCTATCAGAAGTCTGATGACCTGCTGGCTGCCTGTTGTGTTGATGCTATCAGAAGTCTGATGACCTGCTGGCTGCCTGTTGTGTTGATGTTTATCAGAAGTCTGATGACCCTGGCTGCCTGTTCTGTTGATGCTATCAGAAGTCTGATGACCTGCTGGCTGCCTGTTTGTGTTGATGCTATCAGAAGTCTGATGACTGCTGGCTGCCTGTTCTGTTGATGCTATCAGAAGTCTGAGACTGCGCTGCCTGTTGGTTGATGCTACCAGAAGTCTGAAGACCTCTGGCTGCCTGTTCTGTTGTGTTGATGCTATCAGAAGTCTGAAGACCTGCCTGTTCTGTTGTGTTGATGCTATCAGAAGTCTGATGACCTGCTGGCTGCCTGTTGTGTTGATGTTATCAGAAGGTCTGAAGACCTGCCGGCTGCCTGTTCTGTTGATGCTATCAGAAGTCTGATGACCTGCCAGCTGCCTGTTGTGTGATGCTACCAGAAGGGTCTGCTAATTGTGATGACTAGCTGCTGCGGGGCTGCCTGTTCTGTTGGTGTTGCATAGTATACCAGAAGGTCTGAGGGAAACTGAACTGCTGCGGAGGTTGGTCCCCTCCCCTCTACCCATGCTGGCTATAAGTGCCCTAGGATGCGTCAGTAGCTGCCTTCTTTTTTCCCTGTGTTCGTTGTGGGTTTTGGGATTTAG